>NW_022982971.1:0-25883 GCF_902652985.1 Pecten maximus
ACATCCACCTAATGGACATCTCCTATATATTCTTTGTATTTGGTGACATCCACCTAATGGCCATCTCCTATATATTCTTTGTATTTGGTGACATCCACCTAATGGCCATCTCCTATATATTCTTTGTATTTGGTGACATCCACCTAATGGACATCTCCTATATATTCTTTGTATTTGGTGACATCCACCTAATGGACATCTCCTATATATTCTTTGTATTTGGTTACATCCACCTAATGGCCATCTCCTATATATCTTTGTATTTGGTGACATCCACCTAATGGACATCTCCTATATATTCTTTGTATTTGGTGACATCCACCTAATGGACATCTCCTATATATTCTTTGTATTTGGTGACATCCACCTAATGGCCATCTCCTATATATTCTTTGTATTTGGTGACATCCACCTAATGGCCATCTCCTATATATTCTTTGTATTTGGTGACATCCACCTAATGGCCATCTCCTATATATTCTTTGTATTTGGTGACATCCACCTAATGGCCATCTCCTATATATTCTTTGTATTTGGTGACATCCACCTAATGGACATCTCCTATATATTCTTTGTATTTGGTGACATCCACCTAATGGCCATCTCCTATATATTCTTTGTATTTGGTGACATCCACCTAATGGACATCTCCTATATATTCTTTGTATTTGGTGACATCCACCTAATGGCCATCTCCTATATATTCTTTGTATTTGGTGACATCCACCTAATGGACATCTCCTATATATTCTTTGTATTTGGTGACATCCACCTAATGGCCATCTCCTATATATTCTTTGTATTTGGTGACATCCACCTAATGGCCATCTCCTATATATTCTTTGTATTTGGTGACATCCACCTAATGGCCATCTCCTATATATTCTTTGTATTTGGTGACATCCACCTAATGGCCATCTCCTATATATTCTTTGTATTTGGTGACATCCACCTAATGGACATCTCCTATATATTCTTTGTATTTGGTGACATCCACCTAATGGACATCTCCTATATATTCTTTGTATTTGGTGACATCCACCTAATGGCCATCTCCTATATAATCTTTGTATTTGGTGACATCCACCTAATGGCCATCTCCTATATATTCTTTGTATTTGGTGACATCCACCTAATGGACATCTCCTATATATTCTTTGTATTTGGTGACATCCACCTAATGGCCATCTCCTATATATCTTTGTATTTGGTGACATCCACCTAATGGACATCTCCTATATATTCTTTGTATTTGGTGACATCCACCTAATGGCCATCTCCTATATATTCTTTGTATTTGGTGACATCCACCTAATGGACATCTCCTATATATTCTTTGTATTTGGTTACATCCACCTAATGGACATCTCCTATATATTCTTTGTATTTGGTGACATCCACCTAATGGCCATCTCCTATATATTCTTTGTATTTGGTTACATCCACCTAATGGACATCTCCTATATATTCTTTGTATTTGGTGACATCCACCTAATGGCCATCTCCTATATATTCTTTGTATTTGGTGACATCCACCTAATGGACATCTCCTATATATTCTTTGTATTTGGTTACATCCACCTAATGGCCATCTCCTATATATTCTTTGTATTTGGTGACATCCACCTAATGGCCATCTCCTATATATTCTTTGTATTTGGTGACATCCACCTAATGGACATCTCCTATATATTCTTTGTATTTGGTGACATCCACCTAATGGACATCTCCTATATACTCTTTGTATTTGGTGACATCCACCTAATGGACATCTCCTATATATTCTTTGTATTTGGTGACATCCACCTAATGGCCATCTCCTATATAATCTTTGTATTTGGTGACATCCACCTAATGGACATCTCCTATATATTCTTTGTATTTGGTTACATCCACCTAATGGCCATCTCCTATATACTCTTTGTATTTGGTGACATCCACCTAATGGACATCTCCTATATATTCTTTGTATTTGGTGACATCCACCTAATGGCCATCTCCTATATACTCTTTGTATTTGGTGACATCCACCTAATGGACATCTCCTATATATTCTTTGTATTTGGTTACATCCACCTAATGGCCATCTCCTATATACTCTTTGTATTTGGTGACATCCACCTAATGGACATCTCCTATATATTCTTTGTATTTGGTGACATCCACCTAATGGCCATCTCCTATATACTCTTTGTATTTGGTGACATCCACCTAATGGACATCTCCTATATATTCTTTGTATTTGGTTACATCCACCTAATGGCCATCTCCTATATAATCTTTGTATTTGGTGACATCCACCTAATGGACATCTCCTATATATTCTTTGTATTTGGTTACATCCACCTAATGGCCATCTCCTATATACTCTTTGTATTTGGTGACATCCACCTAATGGACATCTCCTATATATTCTTTGTATTTGGTTACATCCACCTAATGGCCATCTCCTATATAATCTTTGTATTTGGTGACATCCACCTAATGGACATCTCCTATATAATTGTTTGTATTTGGTGACATCCACCTAATGGCCATCTCCTATATAATCTTTGTATTTGGTGACATCCACCTAATGGACATCTCCTATATATTCTTTGTATTTGGTTACATCCACCTCATGGACATCTCCTATATATTCTTTGTATTTGGTGACATACACCTAATGGCCATCTCCTATATACTCTTTGTATTTGGTGACATCCACCTCATGGACATCTCCTATATATTCTTTGTATTTGGTGACATCCACCTAATGGCCATCTCCTATATATTCTTTGTATTTGGTGACATCCACCTAATGGCCATCTCCTATATATTCTCTGTGTTTGGTGACATCCACCTAATGGACATCTCCTATATATTCTCTGTATTTGGTGACATCCACCTAATGGACATCTCCTATATATTCTTTGTATTTGGTGACATCCACCTAATGGACATCTCCTATATAATCTTTGTATTTGGTGACATCCACCTAATGGCCATCTCCTATATAATCTTTGTATTTGGTGACATCCACCTAATGGACATCTCCTATATATTCTTTGTATTTGGTTACATCCACCTAATGGCCATCTCCTATATACTCTTTGTATTTGGTGACATCCACCTAATGGACATCTCCTATATATTCTTTGTATTTGGTTACATCCACCTAATGGCCATCTCCTATATATTCTTTGTATTTGGTTACATCCACCTAATGGCCATCTCCTATATAATCTTTGTATATGGTGACATCCACCTAATGGACATCTCCTATATATTCTTTGTATTTGGTTACATCCACCTAATGGCCATCTCCTATATACTCTTTGTATTTGGTGACATACACCTAATGGCCATCTCCTATATACTCTTTGTATTTGGTGACATCCACCTAATGGACATCTCCTATATATTCTTTGTATTTGGTTACATCCACCTAATGGCCATCTCCTATATATTCTTTGTATTTGGTGACATCCACCTAATGGCCATCTCCTATATATTCTTTGTATTTGGTGACATCCACCTAATGGCCATCTCCTATATATTCTTTGTATTTGGTGACATCCACCTAATGGCCATCTCCTATATATTCTTTGTATTTGGTGACATCCACCTAATGGCCATCTCCTATATATTCTTTGTATTTGGTGACATCCACCTAATGGACATCTCCTATATATTCTTTGTATTTGGTGACATCCACCTAATGGCCATCTCCTATATACTCTTTGTATTTGGTGACATCCACCTAATGGACATCTCCTATATATTCTTTGTATTTGGTTACATCCACCTAATGGCCATCTCCTATATATTCTTTGTATTTGGTTACATCCACCTAATGGCCATCTCCTATATAATCTTTGTATTTGGTGACATCCACCTAATGGACATCTCCTATATATTCTTTGTATTTGGTGACATCCACCTAATGGCCATCTCCTATATATTCTTTGTATTTGGTGACATCCACCTAATGGCCATCTCCTATATACTCTTTGTATTTGGTGACATCCACCTAATGGACATCTCCTATATATTCTTTGTATTTGGTTACATCCACCTAATGGCCATCTCCTATATATTCTTTGTATTTGGTGACATCCACCTAATGGCCATCTCCTATATATTCTTTGTATTTGGTGACATCCACCTAATGGACATCTCCTATATATTCTTTGTATTTGGTGACATCCACCTAATGGCCATCTCCTATATATTCTTTGTATTTGGTTACATCCACCTAATGGACATCTCCTATATATTCTTTGTATTTGGTGACATCCACCTAATGGCCATCTCCTATATATTCTTTGTATTTGGTGACATCCACCTAATGGACATCTCCTATATATTCTTTGTATTTGGTGACATCCACCTAATGGACATCTCCTATATATTCTTTGTATTTGGTGACATCCACCTAATGGACATCTCCTATATATTCTTTGTATTTGGTGACATCCACCTAATGGACATCTCCTATATATTCTTTGTATTTGGTGACATCCACCTAATGGCCATCTCCTATATAATCTTTGTATTTGGTGACATCCACCTAATGGACATCTCCTATATATTCTTTGTATTTGGTTACATCCACCTAATGGCCATCTCCTATATACTCTTTGTATTTGGTGACATCCACCTAATGGACATCTCCTATATATTCTTTGTATTTGGTTACATCCACCTAATGGCCATCTCCTATATATTCTTTGTATTTGGTTACATCCACCTAATGGCCATCTCCTATATAATCTTTGTATTTGGTGACATCCACCTAATGGACATCTCCTATATATTCTTTGTATTTGGTTACATCCACCTAATGGCCATCTCCTATATACTCTTTGTATTTGGTGACATCCACCTAATGGACATCTCCTATATATTCTTTGTATTTGGTTACATCCACCTAATGGCCATCTCCTATATAATCTTTGTATTTGGTGACATCCACCTAATGGCCATCTCCTATATATTCTTTGTATTTGGTGACATCCACCTAATGGACATCTCCTATATATTCTTTGTATTTGGTGACATCCACCTAATGGACATCTCCTATATATTCTTTGTATTTGGTTACATCCACCTAATGGACATCTCCTATATAATCTTTGTATTTGGTTACATCCACCTAATGGCCATCTCCTATATACTCTTTGTATTTGGTGACATCCACCTAATGGACATCTCCTATATATTCTTTGTATTTGGTTACATCCACCTAATGGCCATCTCCTATATACTCTTTGTATTTGGTGACATCCACCTAATGGACATCTCCTATATATTCTTTGTATTTGGTGACATCCACCTAATGGCCATCTCCTATATACTCTTTGTATTTGGTGACATCCACCTAATGGACATCTCCTATATATTCTTTGTATTTGGTTACATCCACCTAATGGCCATCTCCTATATACTCTTTGTATTTGGTGACATCCACCTAATGGACATCTCCTATATATTCTTTGTATTTGGTTACATCCACCTAATGGCCATCTCCTATATACTCTTTGTATTTGGTGACATCCACCTAATGGACATCTCCTATATATTCTTTGTATTTGGTGACATCCACCTAATGGCCATCTCCTATATAATCTTTGTATTTGGTGACATCCACCTAATGGACATCTCCTATATAATCTTTGTATTTGGTGACATCCACCTAATGGCCATCTCCTATATACTCTTTGTATTTGGTGACATCCACCTAATGGACATCTCCTATATATTCTTTGTATTTGGTTACATCCACCTCATGGACATCTCCTATATATTCTTTGTATTTGGTGACATACACCTAATGGCCATCTCCTATATACTCTTTGTATTTGGTGACATCCACCTCATGGACATCTCCTATATATTCTTTGTATTTGGTTGCATCCACCTAATGGCCATCTCCTATATATTCTTTGTATTTGGTGACATACACCTAATGGCCATCTCCTATATATTCTCTGTGTTTGGTGACATCCACCTAATGGACATCTCCTATATATTCTTTGTATTTGGTGACATCCACCTAATGGACATCTCCTATATATTCTTTGTATTTGGTGACATCCACCTAATGGACATCTCCTATATAATCTTTGTATTTGGTGACATCCACCTAATGGCCATCTCCTATATAATCTTTGTATTTGGTGACATCCACCTAATGGACATCTCCTATATATTCTTTGTATTTGGTTACATCCACCTAATGGCCATCTCCTATATACTCTTTGTATTTGGTGACATCCACCTAATGGACATCTCCTATATATTCTTTGTATTTGGTTACATCCACCTAATGGCCATCTCCTATATATTCTTTGTATTTGGTGACATCCACCTAATGGCCATCTCCTATATAATCTTTGTATATGGTGACATCCACCTAATGGACATCTCCTATATATTCTTTGTATTTGGTTACATCCACCTAATGGCCATCTCCTATATACTCTTTGTATTTGGTGACATACACCTAATGGCCATCTCCTATATACTCTTTGTATTTGGTGACATCCACCTAATGGACATCTCCTATATATTCTTTGTATTTGGTTACATCCACCTAATGGCCATCTCCTATATATTCTTTGTATTTGGTGACATACACCTAATGGCCATCTCCTATATATTCTCTGTATTTGGTGACATCCACCTAATGGCCATCTCCTATATATTCTTTGTATTTGGTTGCATCCACCTAATGGCCATCTCCTATATATTCTTTGTATTTGGTGACATCCACCTAATGGCCATCTCCTATATATTCTTTGTATTTGGTGACATCCACCTAATGGACATCTCCTATATATTCTTGTATTTGGTGACATCCACCTAATGGCCATCTCCTATATACTCTTTGTATTTGGTGACATCCACCTAATGGACATCTCCTATATATTCTTTGTATTTGGTTACATCCACCTAATGGCCATCTCCTATATATTCTTTGTATTTGGTTACATCCACCTAATGGCCATCTCCTATATAATCTTTGTATTTGGTGACATCCACCTAATGGACATCTCCTATATATTCTTTGTATTTGGTGACATCCACCTAATGGCCATCTCCTATATACTCTTTGTATTTGGTGACATACACCTAATAGCCATCTCCTATATACTCTTTGTATTTGGTGACATCCACCTAATGGACATCTCCTATATATTCTTTGTATTTGGTTACATCCACCTAATGGCCATCTCCTATATATTCTTTGTATTTGGTGACATACACCTAATGGCCATCTCCTATATATTCTCTGTGTTTGGTGACATCCACCTAATGGACATCTCCTATATATTCTCTGTATTTGGTGACATCCACCTAATGGACATCTCCTATATATTCTTTGTAATTGGTTACATCCACCTAATGGACATCTCCTATATAATCTTTGTATTTGGTGACATCCACCTAATGGCCATCTCCTATATAATCTTTGTATTTGGTGACATCCACCTAATGGACATCTCCTATATATTCTTTGTATTTGGTGACATCCACCTAATGGACATCTCCTATATATTCTCTGTATTTGGTGACATCCACCTAATGGACATCTCCTATATATTCTTTGTAATTGGTGACATCCACCTAATGGACATCTCCTATATAATCTTTGTATTTGGTGACATCCACCTAATGGCCATCTCCTATATAATCTTTGTATTTGGTGACATCCAC
Organism: Pecten maximus; assembly: GCF_902652985.1. Lineage (NCBI taxonomy): Eukaryota > Metazoa > Mollusca > Bivalvia > Pectinida > Pectinidae > Pecten > Pecten maximus. The sequence goes on from NW_022982971.1 coordinate 7,702, forward strand.
CTAATGGACATCTCCTATATATTCTTTGTATTTGGTTACATCCACCTAATGGCCATCTCCTATATACTCTTTGTATTTGGTGACATCGACCTAATGGACATCTCCTATATATTCTTTGTATTTGGTTACATCCACCTAATGGCCATCTCCTATATATTCTTTGTATTTGGTTACATCCACCTAATGGCCATCTCCTATATAATCTTTGTATTTGGTGACATCCACCTAATGGACATCTCCTATATATTCTTTGTATTTGGTTACATCCACCTAATGGTCATCTCCTATATACTCTTTGTATTTGGTGACATCCACCTAATGGACATCTCCTATATATTCTTTGTATTTGGTTACATCCACCTAATGGCCATCTCCTATATAATCTTTGTATTTGGTGACATCCACCTAATGGCCATCTCCTATATATTCTTTGTATTTGGTGACATCCACCTAATGGACATCTCCTATATATTCTTTGTATTTGGTGACATCCACCTAATGGACATCTCCTATATATTCTTTGTATTTGGTTACATCCACCTAATGGACATCTCCTATATAATCTTTGTATTTGGTTACATCCACCTAATGGCCATCTCCTATATAATCTTTGTATTTGGTGACATCCACCTAATGGACATCTCCTATATATTCTTTGTATTTGGTGACATCCACCTAATGGCCATCTCCTATATAATCTTTGTATTTGGTGACATCCACCTAATGGACATCTCCTATATAATCTTTGTATTTGGTGACATCCACCTAATGGCCATCTCCTATATAATCTTTGTATTTGGTGACATCCACCTAATGGACATCTCCTATATATTCTTTGTATTTGGTTACATCCACCTAATGGACATCCCCTATATACTCTTTGTATTTGGTGACATCCACCTCATGGACATCTCCTATATATTCTTTGTATTTGGTTACATCCACCTCATGGACATCTCCTATATATTCTTTGTATTTGGTGACATACACCTAATGGCCATCTCCTATATACTCTTTGTATTTGGTGACATCCACCTCATGGACATCTCCTATATATTCTTTGTATTTGGTTGCATCCACCTAATGGCCATCTCCTATATATTCTTTGTATTTGGTGACATACACCTAATGGCCATCTCCTATATATTCTCTGTGTTTGGTGACATCCACCTAATGGACATCTCCTATATATTCTCTGTATTTGGTGACATCCACCTAATGGACATCTCCTATATATTCTTTGTATTTGGTGACATCCACCTAATGGACATCTCCTATATAATCTTTGTATTTGGTGACATCCACCTAATGGCCATCTCCTATATAATCTTTGTATTTGGTGACATCCACCTAATGGACATCTCCTATATATTCTTTGTATTTGGTTACATCCACCTAATGGCCATCTCCTATATATTCTTTGTATTTGGTGACATCCACCTAATGGACATCTCCTATATATTCTTTGTATTTGGTGACATCCACCTAATGGCCATCTCCTATATATTCTTTGTATTTGGTTACATCCACCTAATGGCCATCTCCTATATAATCTTTGTATTTGGTGACATCCACCTAATGGACATCTCCTATATATTCTTTGTATTTGGTTACATCCACCTAATGGCCATCTCCTATATACTCTTTGTATTTGGTGACATCCACCTAATGGACATCTCCTATATATTCTTTGTATTTGGTTACATCCACCTAATGGCCATCTCCTATATATTCTTTGTATTTGGTGACATCCACCTAATGGACATCTCCTATATATTCTTTGTATTTGGTTACATCCACCTAATGGCCATCTCCTATATACTCTTTGTATTTGGTGACATCCACCTAATGGACATCTCCTATATATTCTTTGTATTTGGTTACATCCACCTAATGGCCATCTCCTATATACTCTTTGTATTTGGTGACATCCACCTAATGGACATCTCCTATATATTCTTTGTATTTGGTGACATCCACCTAATGGACATCTCCTATATAATCTTTGTATTTGGTATATATGGTCATATCAAACATATTATGACCAAATTTTAACAAATTGATAATAAAATTATGCAAAATATTGCCATTTTTCTCAATAATGAACTGGCTCGCGCGGTACTTAAAAAGACGATTTACAGGATCGGGCAGAATCGGAGGTATAACGTATAGGATCGGACCTTTTAGTTATCTGTTATGTATTTAGTTGGATTATATATGGTCATATCAAACATATTATGACCAAATTTTAACAAATTGATAATAAAATTATGCAAAATATTGCCTTTTTTCTCAATAATGAACTGACTCGCGCGGTACTTAAAAAGACGATTTACAGGATCGGGCAGAATCGGAGGTATAACGTATAGGATCGGACCTTTTAGTTATCTGTTATGTATTTAGTTGGATTATATATGGTCATATCAAACATATTATGACCAAATTTTAACAAATTGATAATAAAATTATGCAAAATATTGCCTTTTTTCTCAATAATGAACTGACTCGCGCGGTACTTAAAAAGACGATTTGCAGGATCGGGCAGAATCGGAGGTATAACGTATAGGATCGGACCTTTTTGTTATCTGTTATGTATTTATGCTCGAAATCAAACTAAATACATCACGATTAATAAAAAGGTCCGATCTTGTGTGTGAGCAGCCCGATTCTGCACGATCCTGTAAATCGTCTTTTGGTCCGGTGCGGGCAGTACGTTGATGTGAAAAAGATTCAATAATTCATAATTTTGTTATAATTATGCAATAATGTTTTAAATATGCCAGTTTAAAACCAAAATAAACATATCACTAATAACTAAAAGGTCCGACCGTGTCCGTAAGCCGCCCGATCCTGTAAATCGTCTTTTGGTCCAGTGCGCGAAGTCAGTTTAGGTGGAAAATACTCAATAATTCGTATACTTTTGTTAAAATTAAGCCATAACGTTTAAAATATGATCGTTTAAAATCAAAATAAATGCATTAGCAAAGCATAAACGGTCCGATTCTACTCCGATCCTGCCCGATTCTGCCCGATCCTGCCCGTTTCTGCCCGATCCTGCCCGATCCTGTAAATCGTCTAACCGAATTATGAGTTGTTTAAACCGATGTCCATTAGGTGGATTGGATTTTTAGCCAAGGTAGGTAGGGTCCACATGTCTTTTCACCTGCACCGACCTTGACACAATGCATGTGCTCTGTAAGAAAACAGCTTAAAAAATGTGAAGTCTCTGCAATGTGAAGTAATTATATAATCAGATGAGGCCGTTTTCATTGAGTTTATTGTGTTTAACGTCGTGCAATATGACGTTTACATAACATATGATGTTGCATCATGTTTACGGAACACGTGGTGCCAACATGCAGGTGCCGGTTTCTAATAATCCATATATAGTTTATATAAATTCCACCCAACTACTATATAAATAGACGAGATAGCGTCTTAATAACCTTGTCTATTTATATAGTAGTAGAGTGGATTTTTTATATATTATATATAGATATTAGAAACTGGACACATGTGATGGTGCAACCGGTTGCGCCAGTCACTGAAGAACTGTTGCATTTGATATACATGTATAGTGACAGGTTCAAAGCCGGTTCTGAATATAGTGTATTTTCCCATCATAAGATAATTTTTGTTTGTTTGTTTGTTTTACGTGTGGTAGAAATCTAGTACGGCACCGTCACAGGTCCGGTTGCGCCAGTCACTGAAGAACTGTTGATAGAGAGAATACATGGTTAGTATCTTAAAATATAATCTGTATTTTTGGCTCGGGACAGAAAAAAGTGGCTCGCCACTTTTGTCTTTCTTTACCCTTGCCATAATACAGCTTATATTTTAAGGCACTGACCATGTATTCTCTATGTATACAATGTATATAGTGACAGGTTCAAATCCGACTCTTGAGTATAGTGTATTTCCCATCATAAGAACATTTTTGTTTTTTTGTTGTTTTACGTGTGGTAGAAATCTGGTACATATTGTAGAGAAAACTGGTGTAGGGTTCTCACCAGCCTTCTCTAGAAGACTAATGAATGCTCCCGTATCCCAAAACCCATACAATACAGTGACGAGTACTCACGTTTAGTGGCTGTATGTGTGCATTGCAGGGTTCAGGATCAAAGAGACCGCTCTCTGACACCCCGCGGGATTTTATACTAGCTCACGTGCGGAATGAGCTCCAACCAAGGGAGATAACTCCCCCGATTTTCACTACACTCCTCCCTGTTTTATGAAGGCCCCCTCCTGGACTCTGTACACTCCCTGGGAAGAATTGGTGGGTGTCCTAGCATTCATGGATCCAATGGCATGGAGGGCTCCAGATTCTAGGGTTGATGATCTTCCGAGGGACGACGAGGGTGTGGGCCTCCTTAAGCTAGATCTAATCCTATGTCTGTTGTCTAACTCCCATGACTGGAAACGGTGCACTTTGGAACCGTTACTCACATGGGAGATTCTTTCAGAATAGCCGAGATCCTAATTTCTGAAATTCTATTTTTGTTTTACTAATAGCAGCTATGTATATAACTGCTGTGTTAGACGACGGTCAGAGGGTTTTTATCCTCAGACTTCCTAACTAACATTAAACTCTGAGTATATATTTAAATATCCAAACTTAAGGGAGTTGGGGTTGTTCCGAAGGCCCCAGCCTGAGAAAACCCAGGGGTTCCTTGAACAACCATTTACTGTTTTATGTGGAGGGATTTTATTGAGGGTTAATGCAACTTACTTCATGAAATTATACCTGCTGAGATGAAGAATAACTATTTGTGCAACTGATATATGTACAATATTTACATTCCCCTATGTGAGGAAAGGCTTTAAGTTGCTTGTTAAGTCCCAGCCCCACTCGGATGAGGGTTCCACTACTAAGTGGTAGGCCCCAGTACCCGACGGTTCTATGGGCAACACTTAAGCCATAACTGATCCTATATACATTAGATGTATTTTGACCAATTAAACCAAAACTGATAGTTTCATAGGATAAAAATACTAGGAGTGTAGTCACTCCATTCCCTCCCCCCTTTTATTGGAGAGCACTCTTGATAAAAAAACTACTTATACTAGAAGTGTACTCCATTCCTTACCCCCTCTCTTAAGATGAGGTGTGCTCTCTGTGACCAATGGCTACCTGATGACCTGATCGAATTTTAATTATATGTATTAGTTCTCAGGGGAGGGTCTCTCAGGTAAGCTATATACCTGTCTCCACAGATTCCTCCCTCTCCACCTGAATACTCAAGGGGGGAGCCTGCGGTTATCACCAGCCTTCTCTAGAAGACTACTGAATGCTCCCGTATCCCCAAACCCATACAATACAGTGACGAGTACTCACGTTTAGTGGCTGTATGTGTGCATTGCAGGGTTCAGGATCAAAGAGACCGCTCTCTGACACCCCGCGGGATTTTATACTAGCTCACGTGCGGAATGAGCTCCAACCAAGGGAGATAACTCCCCCGATTTTCACTACAATATTCTGGTGTGTGAACATTTGATTGTGTGTTTTTATGGTTTTTTTTACATTTATTTTTTTTTTTTTTTGAAGGCACGAGATCGCCATGACACGGACGTTTGACGTTTATGACTGGATAGTGTTTGTTGGGATACTGCTAGTTTCTGTCGGGATTGGTATCTACCATGCCTTGGCAGGCGGTGGACAGAAAACTACTGGAGAATTCCTGATGGGCAACAGAAAGATGAGCATGATACCAACTGCTCTTTCCATCCTAGTCTCATTTCAATCTGCCATATTAATTTTAGGTGCCCCGGCAGAAGTCTACACCAAAGGAACTCAGTATTATTTATATACTTTTGGACAAATGTTTGCAGTGTTGTTGGCGTCCGTTGTCTATGTTCCACTGTTTTACCCACTAAAACTGACCAGCATGTACGAGGTAAATTATTAATACAGTCAAACCTGCCTTAGCGACCACCTGAATTAAACGACTTGCTTTCATATGCGACCGTATTTTTTCCTCCCAACGTTATTTACTATACTAGTGACCTGGATTAAGCGACTACCTGTCAGACGCGACTAACGACCATCATTTCCGTGTCCCAAATGCTGAAAAGCGACTTTTTTCAGCGACTTTCCGAGTTTTAAAACGGAAGCAGAAGTCCTAATCAAGAAGAAACAGGACGAACTTGTCTGCTTTTAAAGATTAAAAAATACTTCAGAAATGCATGAAATGTCTTATTCTGTCTCAAAAAATGTATTGAATTTATTATCTTTGCCCTGATAACACCCAAAAACGAACGAAACTGTACTTTACTTCTAAAGAATGAAAAAAGGAGATGGGATATGGCGAAAAAACGTCCTCGCCATTCAGACGATTTTCACGAAATTTTGATAGATATAAATAAAAACATTTGCTTGGGAAGTATGAAAAAGAGTGAATAAACAGTCAACTTACTGTTTAACTGAAATTTATGTTCTTTTTGAGACATTAGGAATTTAGGACAGATATTTGCCAGTTAAAAACGGGCTTGACTTTTTACTCAAATACACTCAAATATACTCAAATACACTCAAATATACTCAAATACACTCAAATACACAAAATAAATACTCAAATACAAATAAAATTCACTTCTATAACATCAATTTGTATGTAATGTGATCATTAATTTGTAAATATTACGACATAAGGCCTGATAAAAACCAAAACCAAACAAACAACTTTGCAAGGGAGGTAACTCCTTTTCCTATACAACCTATCATACCTATTGAAAACGTCAGTCTGGTTTTCTTTAATGTTTTTTAAGGCCTGACTCTTTCCTACAAATATATTTGATTATTATTATTATTTATAAGGATGTTAGTCTGCCTGTCTCTTTCTACTAAATATATCGAATTACATGTAATATTGTTACTCAATCAAATACTCTAGATTTCAATACATAAACTATAAAATGCCATGTATGCAAAGAATATTTACTCATGCACAAATATTTTTTTAGTTGAGGAAATAGACTTTTTGTCAGGTTATAGTCACTTTCAGCATTAAACTTAACACCAGTGTGACACCCTTTCATTACCTGGACAGTTCAGTTATAGCCTTAGGGGGTATCTTTCAATACACTGGTCAATTAGTGTAAGTTACACAGGCGTGTCAATCATCTCCCAAGGTGTGAAAAATTGATCTACAAATATTTTAGAAATAACATCCATATCTGTGAAAGTGTTGAGGGGGTGGAGTGATTTATAAAATCTAACTAAAATGTGGCAAACTAATATTGTCCAGTAAATAAAACCAAACAATATATCACACAGAAACTTGATCATGTAAACCATGGCCATATTATAATGTTCATAATCTAATTACTCATCACCAAGTTAAGGTAATAACATAAATTGAAGTCATACAACACAACCAATATGACTTTCAACATTCTTACATATAATATTGGTTGTATTATATCACTTCAATTGTTTTTGCGTAACCACCCTAAAGAAGATTTTCATTTCCTTTCGACATTTAATAAATGGAAAGCAATGCAGTATACATGTATTATAAGGAAATCATTACAATAATGTGTTTTGGGATTAATTTTCAAATGTTTCTAACAATATCTGCATCATCCTACAGAGTACAAACACCTTTCTGAAAATGACAAGTAATAAATATTGAAGATCTTTACAACATGATTTAGGATTGCACAAAAGATACATGATATTAATATCTTTCAAAATAAATTAAGAGATGGATGCTGTATAGCAAAAACCAATAATAGTTGTTTTATCCTAGGATACGTGAATGATGCTCAGGGACTTAACACAGTGATCAAAGGACCAAAAAGCAACCAAAAAACTAATATCAGATCAGTTGATGTTAAAGGACTAGTTAATAGATTATATCCATAAATCATCATACTGTCACTATAGTAACGCACTTCGGTACAAGTAGTATTTCCTAAAACTTAAAGAAAGGTCAAATGTTTTAAGTATTTATTTATACAAAAAATGAAAATCTATATGGAATAAAGATTTTTTGCCATCATCAGATGGAAGTACATCAACAATTCCTATTTATCTTTTAGTCTGATCAGGAAAACAAAATGGCTCTAATGCAGTCTGCCCACCATAGGTTTCGACAATTAAATCTGTTATGATACATTTCCTAAAGTTTTTCTTAAGATCTATCTTAGACTTCATATGTAGGTTTCCAATATAATCAAATGAATTCAAGTAAGAGGGGAAAGAAGGGAAAAGTAGAAAAGAGATTAATCTCAATGGTGGACGCCAAGATCCCCTGGAATCTCTTGTTATACAGCTGATGGTTTATGATTATTTCTGATGCTTTTTTAAGTCTGATTTAAGCAATGATGAAATCCTGCTAAAGATACACGGACATGTTGATTTCATTTGGAAGTCGATTCTAATAATCCACCTATTGCTCTTGAGATATAATCTAAATTTGATATAATTCATTCTAAAGTTGATCAAATATCTCTTCATACTACAGGTATTTTACAGTAATATTCATATGTAATGCTATCCACTCAGTGATTGAGATTTCAGTAGACTACACTCGCTTTGTGGATATTGACAACTTGGCTATCATATTAACAACATACTACATGTAATTTAATTTTAAAATTATAACTGAAATTTTATGACAGCATGGCACTAAAAGTCGTCTGGAAAATTTTTAACAGTTTATCGAAAAATTATTACGGAAAATACTAATTCATTGCCTTGACTTTAATTTTCAATGAATTAATTACTCAAAGATTGAAATATGGATTTGTGAGGGGAAAAAATTCAATAAAAATGAATTGTTTTACAAAATACCACAAATTTGACAACAATTTTATACAGAGAATCAAACACAGTATAGAAATTCTTGTAATTAATATTAAGTATAACTATCTAGTATGAGTATTTTTGCATTTGTGAGTAGATAATCCGGATTTCAGTTTTCCTGCTCCTTTTTATTTTATTCGCGCCCAATGCGTAAACAAAAATTGAGTCGTGAATGGGGTATTTTGATTATCATTTTAAAATACTTCTTGAGAAAATAAATAAAAAATATTTTACATGTGACCTCTATATATACCAAAGAATAATATTTTGGGTCCATTATATAATAAAAATATTGATTTCAGGTCCGTTATCGACCATTTCTACAAATCAACTCTGACGGCAATGGGGTCGTAAATCGGATATTTTGGCAATTATTTCAAAATACTTCTAGTGAAAATTAATCTAAGATATTTTACATATGCCCTCTATAGAAACCAAAGAATACCATATTGAGTCCATTCTCTTATGAAAATATCGATTTCGGGTCCATTATCGGCCATTTCTGTAATTCAACTCTGACGACAATAGGGCCGCGAATCGCGAATGATTAAAACATTGATTTAAACTACTTCTCGGTCAAATAAACCCCTTATGTTTTGCATATGATACAGTTGAGCATTTCAGAACAAATATTTGGCTCTGTTCTCTGAAAAAAAATGCTAATTTAAGCCCCATTTCCCAACGTTTCGATAATTCCAAGTCAATTTCGGTAAAGCCTAAATATCCCAACCGACCTAGGTATCATAGTTCGTAAGAATCACCAAGATCGTATATTAACGACCATGTTACGCACAAAATAAGGTTATGTGTGTGAAATACATTTGTATTTGAGTATATTTTTGTGTATTTGAGTATATTTTATGTGTATTTGAGTGTATTTGAGTGTATTTGAGTATATTTTAGTGTATTTGAGTAAAAAGTCAAGCCGGTTAAAAACGTCTCCATCGTTATGAAGGAAATGCAGTTACGTGACTAATAATCCGGACGGAAGTCCGGGCCAGGAATTCAGGAATGCAAAAATGTTTTTTTTTTTTTTTTTTTTTATGTAAATGTATCCAGTACTGGAAATAATCAAATTAGCCATTCAAATTCTTTGATTATTTTTTGTATTTAAAAGAAAAAAAAAATTATTGTAACATGCTAAAAGAATTTATATATATATATACATGTCCGTTTCACGGTTATCCAAGAGTTTTCTCCCCTGTAACGTTTTTCGCCCTATGTGCGCAGGTGCAGAATGTCATGTCGCTTCCGGATAGTTTACCGGATAGTTGTCAAATGCAAAATACATTTATACATTGTGGTTGTATATTAATACAGTACAGAAGATAAAACATATCAATATCATTCAGAACCTGTTATCTGACAATCACAATTTATTTGACTTTGACTAGAAAGATACCTCGGATAATCATACAAAAGAAATATTTTATAAAACAACTTCCAGTAGTTAAGAAATATTAAAACTTTGGACCACCTCTCACCTTTGCTTTAAGTTGTTTAACAGCACCCATTGGAGCATTATCAAACGTCCGCTGTCTGTTCAGAACAAGGTAATTATATAAGGCATCTTCTAGAAACATAGGTATCTGCCTAACATTGTCGGTCCAGTTCTTCAATGTGGATGGGTGGGGTAAAATTTCGCCAAGAGGGGACACGAACTTACGGGCTTGGTAGAGAGTGGATTGTCTTTCATCTTCCCGCTGTAGTATATCTTTCCGTCTGATACCAAGGTTCAACACACCTTTCGCACGTTCCTTTAATTCAGCTGATCGTCCACTAACTGGCTGGTCATGCTGGCGCAAAAAACTCTTCAATTCTTGAACAGTAAGCCGATCAATTGTCTGCAGGTTCACGTCTTCATTCTCTTTGTTTATACTGTTGCTACGGTCCGCCATTGTTTACTGAACTATCCGGAAGTAATGCGAGACGTACTGCCCTCTGGCGGTACACAAGGGGGATAATAACCGTGATACGGCCTAAAAGAAACTGAATTAAATTAAAAAAAATAAATATTGTACTACATATGTAGAAATGGGGATATTTTTATATATTGTCCATTATTATAAGCATTTTATTTCATTAAGTGAATGGTGATTTTTCTTTCTTTTCTTTTTTTTTTCTTTTTTTCTTTCGTTTTCCTCAAGAGGTCTCTTACAGATTTGATTATATTCACAATCTTAATTGATGACTGAGGTAATTCCTTTTCATATACATGTATGTACTTATACTTGTAGCTGATAAATATTACATATGTGGCAGAATAATTATGAACTTTCCTTTTTGGGTCATTTTCTTTGAACCTGGATTAAGAGACCACCTGTCATATGTGACCTTTTTTACTGACTCCCTTGGAAGGTCACATATGACAGGTTCGACTGTACTGTATATATTTTTTAATTTTTTTTCATAGTGTAATTTTTCGGTCGGCTGCAAGAGTGATTCTGTAGAGCCATTGAAAACTACTGTTTCATCTATACGATTATTAAAAGAAAAAAATTATCAGTCGTGCATGCACATATATACAAACACATACTTGTGCACACATTCTTCATACACATATTAAGTATTAATACTTCAGGCTGTCAGATATTTCCCTTTAGCCTACAACACAGGCATTCATATGTATGCGAAGGGTGGTTAGATGGCACAGAGATAACACACTTGCCTTTCACCTAGGTGGCCAGGGTTTCGATTCCCTGATCAGATGTAAAAGGTACATGTAATGTATGGGGTCACCTGCTCGACCATGTAGGTTGTCCCACGGTAAGATCCCTTGCAAGCTTCCATCTGGAACAACAAGTGTGATTAATATGAGTTAATATACATTTGTACATGTAACTTGTTTCACAATTTTTGTAAAAAAAAAAAAATTATATTATACTTTATCAATTGAAAAGATAATTATATAAAACCTCAAGTCTGGAATAGGCCTCAATTAAAGAATAAAGACAAGGGAATGAAGATGTCTGGCAGAAAATTCAAAAACTTTCTGCCCTTGTGTTTGAATTTAGAGGGGGATCTCAATAAATGCATTACAATGGTGCCGTGACATCATTGTATATTATTGCTGTGACGTCATTGTATTGTTGCTGTGACGTCATTGTATTGTTGCTGTGACGTCATTGTAATGTATTGTTGCTGTGACGTCATTGTAATGTATTGTTGCTGTGACGTCATTGTATTGTTGCCATGACATCATTGTTTTGTTGCTGTGACATCATTGTAATGTTGCCGTGATGTCATACAATTGTTAAGAACATGCGAACTAAGAGCAGGTGCAGCTTGTCTCAACTGTATTAAGTAGTAGATAATGCTCACATTAATGTAACGTCATCATTTTACGTTGAGTAATCATATCGTAAATGATGACACGATTTGATAATGAGATGATTGACTTTTGTAGTTCTTATGAAAAACTTCAATAAAAACTTAAATTTGCTTGCAGGTGTGTGAGAAAAATAATCAAACATGGGTCTGTTTTGCAAACAAGGATATCTCAACCTGGTTGTAAGAGTTTGGCCGGCCAGCACTCTGCAAGCCTCGTGCTGACTGGCCAAACTCTTACACTCGGGTTGAGATATCCCTGTCCACGGAACAGGCATCATGTTAGAGATTCTATTAATCTCACAACAGTAAAATTAGAGGATACATCTGCGCTTGCCTCTGGGTAAGATTTTTAGGTTTCTGAAGACTACCAGTCTGATCTCCTTAAGTTACTGCTAGTATTTATGTTGAAGGAATCTTGCCCTGTATACATACATGTAGTTTTACAGTGGGATATATGAATCATTTCCTTTGTTTCAGTACCTTGAACTTCGCTTTAATTCGCGAGCTGCTAAACTAACTGGGACCTTCATCAACATAATATCTACAGTAAGTCTAGTGCTGTTCTTAGTGGTTTTATGTTTTGCTAAAATTAGATACCATGATTGAAAAAAGTTTTGAGAAATAAACATACAATATTTCCTTGCAAAAATTAATCTCTCGACAGTAGGAATTGTTGGGGAATATAGATGAATATAAGATATTCTTAAATACATAAGGTTATTGCAGCTCAGAAAAATTGTGATGTTTGTTCAAATGAATGACCTTGACCTACTTTATAGATTTTTCACATGTACAACAAAATGAAATCTTCACATGAAAGTCATTTATGGTTATAAGGTCATAGACCTTAATTGATGTTGAGTTTGTTCATGATAAATTATTAGTTGGAATACTTTGATGGTCACAGATAGTTAATGATTAACAGGCCAGTGGTAAGCTAACATACCCATTCTGCCTCTTGATACTGGATTATACTGTATCAGTATGTTATGTTAATTAAAAAAAAAATATTTTCATGTCTACAGTTGATATACTCAGGGATCACATCATTTGCCCCTTCAACTGCTCTGCAAGCAAGTGAGTAACCTTTATGAAATGTGTTAGATTATGAAGTACATTATATGGTATACCGTATATCGTTTTTTTTAGCGTATGCCAAATTTCGCGTTTTCTGTACAGAATGACACGTTTTATTTTTAGCGTATTTCATTTTTAGCGTTTTCACAACGTGTAATTCAAATTTTAGCGTACATGTGTTTCATATACAACAAAAACGAATAAGTACAGTAACAATAATTTATCTACACGTTTGTTTGCTTCAGCAAACTCAGGTCTGTCCCTGATCGGATTTTCTTTGTCCTTCAAGGGAGCTAACTCTTACTGTAAAATGTGACCAATTTTAGCGATATCTTATAATTCGCGACCGAGTCTGGTCGCGAAAATAGCGAAAATTAGACACTCGCTAAAAAAAACCGATATGCGGTATTATCATGTATGGAATTTTATATAATGTGTGTTGTGTCATTTATTCCATGTTTTAGTGACTGGCTTCCCAGAGTGGGCTTCCTTTGTCACCATCGGAATTGTATGTACCCTGTACACTTGCCTGGTAAGTTGTGTTTGTTAACTTATTAGTCCCCTGCTGTTTGAAAAACGGGGGGACTATAGGTTTACCCTCCGTCCGTCCGTCTGTCACACAACAGTTGTCCTTCTAAAGTACTACTCCGATTTTAACTAAACTTGGTATACATGATCAGTATAACATGTAGTTGTGCATCCCACATTTTTTTTTTCTTTTCGAAAAACCATTTTTCAAAATGGCCGCCGGCTTCTCATTGGTTGAGGATTGTCCGGACAACTCCTCCTAAAGTACTACTCCGATTTTAACAAAACTTGGTATACATGATCAGTATAACATGTAGTTAAAAATGGGAAATAAATAGGTACACTACAAGTTCAGGCAGGGGACTTTGTATTGCTGTTGCAATACTATCAATCCTTGTGTTAATATATAACAGAAGGTGGAATACCCTGACATTGGACTCCTGCTGCACAGATATATTTTACCAATTTGTGTGAAATTAGTGAACATGAGTCTCTGCAATGTTTAACAAAATAAACCAAATAATTGGAAAAACATTATTTTTTTAGATGCAACATTCTATGAATCATTCTTTATACTGAAAGTTATCAAGCTAGACTCCATATATATACAAATCTTACGTTGTTTTCAGGACATCATGATATAACCTGAATGCCTTTGATTATATTCATTTATGCAGAGTTATTCTGAAGACATACATGTACGTACAATATGTACACCATTTACAATTCTTTGACAATTAGTTTGTAATACAAGATACATCATCATAATTATACTTTTCTATAATTAAAAACAGTTATAACAGTGGTTTACGGTGTTGAATTATCTCCCTTTGTACACCTACAGGGCGGACTGAAGGCTGTAATTTGGGTGGACGCGTTTCAGTTCCTGATCATGATGTCCGGTATTCTGGTCATCATTGTCAAAGTAAGTAGATACTGCATGATGTCAAACAGTCACATTTTCATTAAGTTTTAAACTCTTGTTTTGTGTAATGTTATGATGTCACTTGACCTGGCATTGTTATGATGTCACTTGACCTGGCATTGTTATGATGTCACTTGACCTGGCATTGTTATGATGTCACTTGACCTGGCATTGTTATGATGTCACTTGACATGGCATTGTTATGATGTCACTTGACATGGCATTGTTATGATGTCACTTGACCTGGCATTGTTATGATGTCACTTGACCTGGCATTGTTATGATGTCACTTGACCTGGCATCGTTAAAGGTTGCGATAGGTCAGTCAGTTAGAACCTCAGGTGGTGGTGTTATTTCCAAGGTTTGGTGCTTCCTACCATTCCTACCATTGTCTGTATGTGTTTCTTGTTTCTTGTGAAATTGAGAAACTGGCCGGTCTAAACTGTCATGATCGTGACCTTGGGCAAGATACTTTACCCTAATTGATCTGGATGTTGTTTAGTGGGGTAGTCACCAGCTACTACAAGGAAACCCTGCCTTAAAATGACTGGCTGTTTATGGGGTGATAAGCCTATCAAAAAAAAAAAAAAAAAATTATGCAATACTGTATAGCTGAATTTTATCAGAGTTTTATTTCAAATTCAAATTTTCAAAGTTTGATATGTATATTTACATGTATTACTGATCTAGTCAGAGTAAATTTTCTCACTCTTTAAAATCGAACTTGAAGCTTGTTACTATGATATATTTTTTTTTTTTTTTATATTTCTTTTATTTTTTAAACATTTTGCATGATAAACATCAAATAGGTTACATTTCACAAGTACATTTATATAATTAACCGCTCACAAATTTTCTTCATTTTTTCATTTGAACAGTTTAACTGATCACACTAATACTTATGTTAGATCCAACCCACCTTACATTCACACTCGCATACAACATGAAGACATACAGAATCAGACAAAACACAAAGAAACAGCAGAACAAAAATATAACACATATAAAAGAGCTATAGTAAAGAAAGAGACAGAAAAGAGGGAGGGGGGGGGGGGGGGGGGGGGGGGTTGATGGTCATGGAAAAGATAGAGAGAAGATCGGGGGATATTAGGGTGAGAGGTGGTCAGACTTTCGGTTTATACTGTATATAAAAAATATTAAATTTAACGTTTTTGATCAGGCAAGTTCAACAAGTTTTAACCATTTTTTCCATTCATTATTTAAAACATTGAGGTACTGTTCACCTTTTCCCTGAGCAATATACTTTAGGACTTTGTAATAATCTTTTATCAAATTTACCATTGCCATAACATTTAATGATTTATGAGCGCACCTGGTTTGGTACAGATATTGTTTAAAAATTAAAATAATTTCATTATCAACTTTATTATAAATGCCTTTATGTTCAAATAATCCAAAAATCATAGCTTGTTTATTAATTGCAAAAGGAATAGTAATGATCTCTAAAAGTGATTCAAAAGTGAACAAAAATTGTTGAACTTCATTACATTCCCATAAAATATGGGTGATTGTCTCCCTTTCACCATTACAGAATGTACAGTTAGGATTATTTGTTAGGCCAATCTTGTAAATAAAAACATTAGTGGTTAATATGTGATGATTTATTCTAAACTGTAGCCATTGTAGTTTTGTATTTTTTGTTATTCTAAATGGGAGAGAGTTTATCTTTTTCCATGCATCATTATTAAAATCAAATATATTTCCCCACTTATTTTGAGCTAAAACAATGTTTTCTTGTTTTATAAGTACATAATATAGTTTGTAAAAATCTTGAGACCCCTTTTTCTGTTTAAGAATAATTTCTAAATCTAAAGGGATGATCGGGTATTGTGGGGTTCTATTTAGGATAGGATAGTTATTAAGGAACTCTTTTATGCTTCTAATTACTCCATGATATTGTAAATAGTTAGCTATGTTCCCATATATATTGCAAAATTCTTCAAATGAAAAGAAAGAACCATCACTTTTATCCTTAATTAGGTCATTAATTATTATTATTCCTTTCTTAAACCAGTTTGGAAAAAAGATTACTTTTTTACCCACAATTATATTTTTATTATACTATAACGGTGATTTAAGAATAGAATAACCATCTTTCTTATATATTTCTTCTCTTACTCTAAGATTATTCCAGGCTTTAAAAACATCCACCCAAAAAACATTTTTACAACAAGTCAATATTTTGTCAAGATATTTCCTTCCAGAAACAGCCAAAAGGTTAAGGTTTATTCGGGTCTTAAGAATTTCTAACCATTTCCCTTTTGAATTGAAAATCCTTCTTATCCATCCTATCTTTAATGATATATTTTGTATTAAACTACATATATATTGTACTTGTAAAGTGGCTAAAAATGTATTAAAGCTGAAATCACTTCTGAGGTGTTGGTTTTTGATAACCTGTGTTTTGTATTTTCCCCACAAAGGGATGTTGGATGTTTATTACCTATGTATTTTATTTTCTCCACCAGGGGGTGCTTGAGGTTGGAGGGTTCGGTGAGATGTGGAAAATCAATCAGGAATGGAACAGAGTAAACTTTTGGAAGTGAGTAAATCGGATCAAGACTATTAGTATACTCAGTAAAATGTTTTTGAGATATGAAACAGGAAAATCATTAAATTTTACTCGCATATTGAATAATAAGAAGAATGCCAACACATATTTTTGCCTAGAAACAATCAAGACCAGATAAGGCTGCAGCTATGAAGGTCAAATATAGGGGTCAAAGGGTAAGTTCATTACTTTATGATGTAACACAGCATATCATTGGTCAAGGAGCAGGGGCAATAATGAGGTGTATTGGCCCCCAAAAATGTCCATTTATAATTTTATCAAGATTCTTGTTTCATGTATACTTTCTATCAATAGAGTACTTGGTAAGTAAAAATATGCAAATAGGGAGAAAAATTGTGACGTCATGACGTCTAAAAACTGGCGGGAAACTTCACGTTATTTTACAAATTTGTGAATTATGATGTTATTTTTGATGTTCACATCAATATCTAGTAACCTCCGCATGCTAGTACCAGTGTTATGTATATGGTGTTACTGGTCTGTGAGATATCTTATAGTATTATGGTCTAAGGGGAAATAACTCCATTCCGGATATTGTTGTTTATTTCTAATTTTGTTTTATTAGTTTGTACTTGATTCCGGATATGTTGGTCCAAGATATGTTTTATAAATAGTTGAATAAAATGGCGACAACGTATCAAGACGCTGGTCCTCTTTATTAAAATATATATTCCTCTCACAGCCTGTCAGCAACGACATATTACATGGTGGAGAATCCAAAGGTGAACAGATATACTCATTAATTACTGCTAGGTAAGTCAGTAAGTAATTTAACGAGTAACCTTTGATGATGTGATGTGTTTGTTAACCACGTGTTTCATGACAGTGATTTCTCTATTTAGTAAATTGTGAACTGAACTACAGTGCATTCCGCTTAATCGGGTTGCCTATTTGCGGGGGCTTTTTACCCCATTAACCGACTT
>NW_022982972.1:0-24744 GCF_902652985.1 Pecten maximus
GGTCATCAAGTGTTATTCATTACTAACTAGGCTAATCAAAATTGTCTAATTAACTTACGGAATAAAATGAAAGCCATAACTCACCCTTTACACAGGCGTGTTAACTCGGACTCAACCTTGGATTGATCATACATGCATTTATGGTCAATACTCTTTAAAATGTCCAAAGCCATGTTGTAGCAGACAGGTTTCTGATTCATGTCAACCTTGTTAAGAACACTCAACTTCTGACTTTGACTTCTTTCCATGGAAATGTTAACCAAATTGACGCTACAGCTTACACCTAGAAAAATCAAATGATTGAAAAACCAAATAAATCTTGAGCCCCTAGCCTTTCCTTAATAGCAAATTGACAGCAATATCTTCTATAGTACATATCAACTACATCCCTTCTGTAGTAAATATGTTACCTTCATATCTTCAAGGACTCTTGAATTGGTTCTTGAGAGGAAGTTACCCAGTATTTCTCATACTGATAATTATGACCAATTCTGAATGAATTTCAACAGAAAATGTGATTTCACTATACAGTAAATAAAGCTGACCCCTCCTCAGGGGGGAATCATGATCCCCCTGGGTAATTAAATTTACACTTTTGATAAAAGTACCTTTCAGATCATTTTATGAAGGCTCAGTATCTGATTTTACCTTGCTGTATACCTGGTAATTTTTCCCACCATTTAATATTTGCCCATTGAGGATAGGGCAAACTTATGATGAAGGCAAAAATTTCAAGCAGAATTGAAGGATTTATAAACCATCATACATAGACCAATTGAAGTCAGATCCAAAACATTCCCACTTTTTTTTTACATTCACAAGCAACACATTTGCCTTATGATATACGCCAGATTTTCTGTGTCAGTTAAAATCAGCAATATCAGCTCTATTGTTTTAGTGAAGAACTTTAAAATGGACATCTTGTAACTTTGACGTCTAGTTAAAATCTAACATGCCATTGATGTACAAGAGAAAACACTTGTCAGTATTATTGTCGTACAAAATATGGCGAAGGATTTGAATCCGTGATTGACTCGCACATTAATGCGACAATAAATCCCATGTGAAGTATAAGTGATTTACAGTATAAAACGTCATAATTGGCTGAGGCATGTTTGCTGAATTTGAAAACAAAGTACTGGGTAATCCATGCCATTGAATGATGTTAGCATCCTGTTTTTTGTTGTTGGAGGTACGGCTGCTGTATATTGCACTGCATGAGAACCCAAAGGCATGATATTGGTGATCACTGTTTATAGGTGTATGAATCATCTTTCTCCAGATACATGTATATCGTGACAGCTTGACAATACACTAATGTTAACAATGCTTACTTTTTAGCTTTGGAAAAAGTTAATTCAATTCTGTCAAAAAAAGTGATGCGATGAGGTAATTGAACTGGATTGAATAAAGCAACTTCAATTTCTATAACTTCTCATCCAAAGGAGTCAAGCGTGACTTGTATTGTTTGTTTACTTTAATCTCACATTCAACTTCACACTCAGCAGTGCAAATGTTTAGACTCATCAATCAAACTTCCATTCATTCTAACAATGACTACAATATATAAAAACTTTAAAATTATAATGACATTAACCTGTAGCATCATTTCTAAGCTTCCGCGGAGAGTCATCTTCCTTTGAATCATGAGGATCATTTTCCATCAGCGACGTAGTAGTAGTAGACCGGGTACCTTTAAAGATAAGTATTTCTATTAATCACAGTAGGAAGTAATAACCCTGACCTTCCACAACTAGTGACTGATCTTCATCAAAAAGAATCAACTTAAACTGAATTGTAGATAATCTTCATCTAGAGAAATATTATAATTATTAAGCATTGATGTCAATTTTTTTTAGTTTCATCAGGGTATATTTACATTCCTAATGTGGTTTGCTGATATGAACATACCAAGTGAAAACAACAAACATATGACCATGAATACACTATGAAAACAGTATGAAAACATTGTCTCTCGTGCAAATCACCTGATTAATCGGGTCATATTAATACACCATCGACAGTAAGACAGGAAGAGTAGCTTCCCTTGGATCGATAACGTTGGTAAGTGTTAAAAATATTGAATGATTGTATTTAATATTATTTTTACTTTAATACTTCTTTCTTTTTGTTTTATACAAAATTAAACAAAAAAGAGCGGAAAATGCGGAACGACATTAAAACAATGGCATGGTGCAGAGGCGGGATCTCCCGGCTGTTCTAATAATTTGGCGTTTCGTCGTTTACATGTCATCTCCGATAGAAAATTGCGGTCGCCTTGTCCGACGAGACATATCTAGTTTTGACATCGACGCCAGTACATCAGTCACGGATCATAATCATTAGATTCTTTTCAAATAAACAAATAATAACCTTATTTAATAAAATCCTCACGAAAAACAGCAATGTAGTTTGTTACAACTTGCCTTCAATTCCTGGTGATATTTCTTGCGTATTCTAGCGACATACAAATGAATATGAAACAGCGAACGGTCGTTGGTTTAGTTACATTAGACATATCCGCCATTTTGGCCGATTAGTGATTAACAATGCTTACTTTTTAACGTTGGAAAAAATTAATTCAATTCTGTCGAAAAAAGTGATGCGATGAGGTAATTTAACTGGATTGAATAAAGCAACTTCAATTTCTATAACTTCTCATCCAAAGGAGTCAAGCGTGACTTGTATTGTTTGTTTACTTTAATCTCACATTCAACTTCACACTCAGCAGTGCAAATGTTTAGACTCATCAATCAAACTTCCATTCATTCTAACAATGACTACAATATATAAAAACTTTAAAATTATAATGACATTAACCTGTAGCATCATTTCTAAGCTTCCGCGGAGAGTCATCTTCATTTGAATCATGAGGATCACTTTCCATCAGCGACGTAGTAGTAGTAGACCGGGTACCTTTAAAGACAAGTATTTCTATTGATCACAGTAGGAAGTAATAACCCTGACCTTCCACAACTAGTGACTGATCTTCATCAAAAAGAATCAATTTAAACTGAATTGTAGATAATCTTCATCTAGAGAAATATTATAATTATTAAGCATTGATGTCAATTTTTTTTAGTTTCATCAGGGTATATTTACATTCCTAATGTGGTTTGCTGATATGAACATACCAAGTGAAAACAACAAACATATGACCATGAATACACTATGAAAACCGTATGAAAACATTGTCTCTCGTGCAAATCACCTGATTAATCGGGTCATATTAATACACCATCGACAGTAAGACAGGAAGAGTAGCTTCCCTTGGATCGATAACGTTGGTACGAGATAAGTGTTAAAAATATTGAATGATTGTTTTTAATATTATTTTTACTTTAATACTTCTTTCTTTTTGTTTTATACAAAATTAAACAAAAAAGAGCGGAAAATGCGGAACGACATTAAAACAATGGCATGGTGCAGAGGCGGGATCTCCCGGCTGTTCTAATAATTTGGCGTTTCGTCGTTTACATGTCATCTCCGATAGAAAATTGCGGTCGCCTTGTCCGACGAGACATATCTAGTTTTGACATCGACGCCAGTACATCAGTCACGGATCATAATCATTAGATTCTTTTCAAATAAACAAATAATAACCTTATTTAATAAAATCCTCACGAAAAACAGCAATGTAGTTTGTTACAACTTGCCTTCAATTCCTGGTGATATTTCTTGCGTATTCTAGCGACATACAAATGAATATGAAACAGCGAACGGTCGTTGGTTTAGTTACATTAGACATATCCGCCATTTTGGCCGATTAGTGATTAACAATGCTTACTTTTTAACGTTGGAAAAAGTTAATTCAATTCTGTCGAAAAAAGTGATGCGATGAGGTAATTTAACTGGATTGAATAAAGCAACTTCAATTTCTATAACTTCTCATCCAAAGGAGTCAAGCGTGACTTGTATTGTTTGTTTACTTTAATCTCACATTCAACTTCACACTCAGCAGTGCAAATGTTTAGACTCATCAATCAAACTTCCATTCATTCTAACAATGACTACAATATATAAAAACTTTAAAATTATAATGACATTAACCTGTAGCATCATTTCTAAGCTTCCACGGAGAGTCATCTTCATTTGAATCATAAGGATCACTTTCCATCAGCGACGTAGTAGTAGTAGACCGGGTACCTTTAAAGACAAGTATTTCTATTAATCACAGTAGGAAGTAATAACCCTGACCTTCCACAACTAGTGACTGATCTTCATCAAAAAGAATCAATTTAAACTGAATTGTAGATAATCTTCATCTAGAGAAACGTTATAATTATAAGAAATGAAACTACATGTACTAATATGTTCAAATAAGTTCGATCTCTGTTACCATGAATACAGTCATTTCTTGATGCTAAATTTCTCGTGCTCCATCAGAGCAACCTATCATCCCATGTTATGTTTCAAGGACTTTGGTTTGTGTGAAGACTTTATTTGAATGTTTAACAAATTTGTCCTCTATGACCTTGAATATGCATTGCAGCGATTTCATTTGGCAAACTTTGTGGAGCTTCATCCCTAGAACCTACAAGCCAAATACAAAATGTACTATGATTAGAAGACACTTAAATGTCTTATTAGATTTGACCCCTTTGACCTTGAATATGAGTCAAGGAAATTCTTTTCTAAAACTTTGTATGGCTCATCAAAGGAACCTATCAGGCAAATATAGGACAAGGTCATTTTTCTTCATTAGAAAAACAATTTTTTTTAATTTTGAGATACCAAAGTTTAAAGGCAAAACAAGAGGTCCAGAGGGCCTGTATCACTCACCTAGTTTCATGAGATATGAAACAAGAAAGATGCTGAAGTATATTTGTCGCTGCTATTGCTATGTCAATATATATCATAAGCATTTAATATGTACATTGGTTTTATTTTAATCCTAAGAATGCCAAAAGTGCATTAATCCATCAAATGAAATTGACTTTTGGTGTAACCCCATAGGGATGCTACCACACAAATGTGAGTGATATCCATTGCTTAGTTACAGAAAAGAAGTTGTTTAGACCAATTGACCCCTTTTGGCCCCATCCCTCAGCCCCCTGGCAGCCCAGGTCAACCCCAACATTTGCACAATTTTGAATCCCCACCCCATAACCATGCTTCCATACAAATATGAGTGATATCCATTGCTTAGCAAATTGACCTCTTTTGGCCTCGCCCCTCAGGCCCCTTGGGGTCAGCCCCACCATTTGTACAATTTTGAACCTTCACCCCATAGGGATGCTACCAGGCAAATATGAGCGATATCCATTGCTTAGTTTCAGAGAAAAAGTTGTTTATGTCAATTAAGCCAAATTGACCCCTTTTTGCCCCGCCTCTCAGCCCCCAGAGGGATCAGCACTGTCATTTGTTCAATTTTGAATCCCTACCTCAACAGAATGTTACTCATCAAATATGAGAGCTATCCATTGCTTAGTTTCAGAAGTCGTTAATATCAATCCTACTAAACTGACCCTTTTTGGCCCCACCCCTTAGCCCCCAGTGGGGTAAGCCCCTTCATTTGTACAATTTCAAATTCCTACCTCAAGGTGAAGCTACCAGTCAAATATGAGCAATAGCCATTGCTCGGTTTCAGAAAAGAAGTTGTTTATATCAATATAGCCTGATTAACAACATTTGGCCCTACCCCTCAGGCCCCTGGGGGGGTCAGTCCCATCATTTGTACAGTTTTGAATCCCACCCCAAAGTGATGCTACCAGGCAAATACGAGCGATAGCCATTGCTTGGTTTCAAAGAAGTCGTTTATATCAATAGCGACATATTGACCCCTTTTGGCCCTGCCCCAGAGGTCCCAGGGGGTCAGCCCCATCATTTGTACAAATTTGAGTCCCCTTCCCACAGGGATGCTTCTGACCAAATTTGTTTAAATTCTGATCAGTGGTTATGAAGGAGAAGTCAAATAAGTCAATTGTTGACGGACGGATGACGGACGCCATGGTATGACATAAGCTCCCCTTGGTCCTTTGGACCAGGTAAGCTAAAAATGACTTATAATCAAACATTGACGATTTGTAATTTTACATACCTTGCGAGGTGGTAGCTGGCTCAGAGACAGATTTAAAATCTGTAAGTTGTACTCTGTTTATAAGCGCTGTGTCATCTTCTGTAATTTATTACACAAGTTTCCTTATTACCGGGTATATTAGCTTTCTATGTACCTAGTACATGTACAAGTAAATTTATTTTTATTAGGCAGCAAATTGTTAACAAATGTTTTTTTTACTATATTAAATGTTCTTTTTGTAGCTGTGTCTTTTCCAAAGCTCTATGTGACATTGATCTGTGTAGCTGTATTTTGTACTAGATTTTATTTCTCCGTGCGACATTGATCTGTATAGCTGTATTTTGTACTAGATTTTATTTCTCCGTGCGACATTGATCTGTGTAGCTGTATTTTGTACTAGATTTTATTTCTCCGTGCGACATTGATCTGTGTAGCTGTATTTTGTACTAGATTTTATTTCTCCGTGCGACATTGATCTGTGTAGCTGTATTTTGTACTAGATTTTATTTCTCCGTGCGACATTGATCTGTGTAGCTGTATTTTGTACTAGATTTTATTTCTCCGTGTGACATTGATCTGTGTAGCTGTATTTTGTACTATTTTGCATGAAAAACTCTTCTTTGCCAAAATCAGTTAATATGGATGGTTACTTTAAGGTGGGTTGTCACTATACTTACTACGCTTACGTCTGTTTTTAAGGTAGCAACAGAACAGCACCACACAAATACTGAATACCAGTACACCTGTAAATTACAAAGGTAATACCACACAAATACTTAATACCAGTACACCTGTAAATTACAAAGACAATACCACACATTTAATACTTAATACCAGTACACCTGTAAATTACAAATATCACACAACATACACCTGTCCCACACCAAAAAATGCATTATTGTATCAATGGAAGAAACATAATTTATTGCAACACAAAATTTATTGTCTTATCAAAATGATACCAAGAAAATTCAATTTATGTCGTGGTGAATTAAGTCTGCAAAGTTAACAAAAAAAATTGGTTGAAAACTGAGGGTGAGGATCTTCAAAGATAAATTGATAGGGACAAAAATTTATAGTCAAATCAAAATGGTACTCGGATAAAACACCGCTATGTAACACATTATACTCTCAATGATGTAACACGTCACATTATACTCTCACTGATGAAACATGTCATGTTATACTCTCACTGATGTAACATGTCACATTATACTCTCACTGATGTAACATGTCACATTATACTCTCACTGATGTAACATGTCACATTATAATCTCACTGATGTAACATGTCACATTATAATCTCACTGATGAAACATGTCACATTATACTCTCACTGATGTAACACGTCACATTATACTCTCACTGATGTAACATGTCACATTATACTCTCACTGATGTAACATGTCACATTATACTCTCACTGATGAAACATGTCACATTCTACTCTCACTGATGAAACATGTCACATTGTACTCTCACTGATGAAACATGTCACATTATACTCTCACTGATGAAACACGTCATATTATACTCTCACTGATGAAACACATCACTTTATACTCTCACTCATGAAACACATCACATTATACTCTCACTAATGACACACATCACATTATACTCTCACTGATGAAACATGTCACATTATACTCTCACAGATGACACACGTCACATTATACTCTCACTGATGAAACATGTCACATTATACTCTCACTGATGAAAAAAAATCGCATTATACTCTCACTGATGTAACACGTCCTATTATACTCACTGATGTAACATGTCATGTTACACTCTCACTGATGTAACATGTCACATTGTACTCTCACTGATGAAACACGTCACATTATACTCTCACTGATGTAACATATCACATTATACTCTCACTGATGAAACACGTCACATTATACTCTCACTGATGAAACATGTCACATTATACTCTCACTGATGAAACATGTCACATTATACTCTCACTGATGAAACATGTCATGTTATACTCTCACTGATGAAACACGTCACATTGTACTCTCACTGATGAAACACGTCACATTATACTCTCACTGATGTAACACATCACATTATACTCTCACTAATGACACACATCACATTATACTCTCACTGATGAAACATGTCACATTGTACTCTCACTGATGAAACATGTCACATTGTACTCTCACTGATGAAACATGTCACATTATACTCTCACTGATGAACCATGTCATGTTATACTCTCACTGATGAAACACGTCACATTATAGTCTCATTGATGAAACACATCACATTATACTCTCACTAATGACACACATCACATTATACTCTCACTGATGAAACATGTCGCATTATACTCTCATTGATGAAACACGTCACAATATACTCTCACTGATGAAACATGTAACATTATACTCTCACTGATGAAACACGTCACAATATACTCTCACTGATGAAACATGTCACATTATACTCTCACTGATGAAACACGTCACATTATACTCTCACTGATGAAACATGTCACATTATACTCTCACTGATGAAACACGTCACATTATACTCTCACTGATGAAACACATCACATTATACTCTCACTAATGACACACATCACATTATACTCTCACTAATGACACACATCACATTATACTCTCACTGATGAAACATGTCGCATTATACTCTCATTGATGAAACACATCACAGTATACTCTCACTGATGAAACATGTAACATTATACTCTCAATGATGAAAAACCTTCTGTAGGTTATTAACTATTCAATGCTTCTCATTGTTGAGGTTTACATCCAACATATTTAAATTGTCTGTCTTTTTTACTGCATTTTGTTGATTTTATGTAAGTAAATAAGTAAACATGAATAAATCAAACTTACTTGCACATGCAATAACAACAATTGCTATACCATTGGCTTGCTGAGCTGTTTCTCCTGGGAAATAAAAAACAAATTTTCCAAGTAAAAAATGTTTCATAAACTAGAACACTGACACGTCAGAAAGGGCCCCACTATGTGTCTGACCCTTCAGGGTAAATGTAATAATTATTGTCAGTGTTTTTCCTGCCTATATAACTGGGTGCGCCAAACGACCCCATTCTCAATGCGTTTTAGCCTGATTTTTTCCCAAAATCAACTCGAAAATTCCAAATAACATTTGTATGACGACTTTTCACAATCAATGAAAAAATTCCCAGTTTCGTTTTTAGGAATACACTGTGCACTGTAAAATTGGTTAGCATAGAAAATTCAATGTGTGTGTTTGGGTGTAATTTACAGTTTGCGCTCAAATTTTCCCAATTTGGCATATTGAAGTTTTCCCAAAATACCCAGGAAAAACACTGATTGTAATATATTGACATGAAACTATTAGATATATGTTTTTGATTAACCTTTGCTATTGTTTCATTAATGTTAGCATTAATAGGGCCACTGACAATACTGCTTATTATTATTGTATGGAAAAGCTAGCTAAAAGAATTCTACAAGCATTACACTTTTCAAATTTGTTTCAAATCTAATATCAAGGAGCACACAAACTGATATAAACTCAATGCAGTTATTCTAATAAGGTAAACTTGAGAGGATTTTCTGAAAAACAAAACATACCAAATGTGAAGAAAAGGGGAGAAAAAAAGGATTTTTTAAAATATTTTAATAATGTCCTTTTTTTGTCATTTGAGGTATAAGAAATCCAAACCAGTACTTTTTTCACCTTTTTTTGTTTTAAAACTTTTTATATTTAGACCCAATCAACTTCAAAATTTGGTCGCTTGACACCAACTTACCTTCATAATGTCATAACAAAATCTTTAATACCATTTAAGAAATGTCAATCCGACCTTAACATATGACCCATTGACTTTGAACTTTGGTCAGTTGATATCTTGTTTGATTGTGACCAACTTTGCATAAGTCATAAATTATGCTAATGGAAGACTGTAATAGTATTGTATATGTATGTGTGTATTGTGGTTTTATGTCAATATGTAAAATGTTACATCATCGAAAATCGGCTTCCCTCAATACCTGTATGTACCAATTTTCGCCGCAATCAAATAATATCAAAATTTCTACCAATCAGAAGCCTCTGTTTCATTCCCATGACAACACAGGTTTTGGAAAGGTGAACCATTGTTCCCTCAAAACCCCTATATACCAATTCTCTCACCAAAATCGAACAATAACTAAATTTTGACCAATCAGAAACCTCCATTTGTTACCATGGCAACAGACGGTTTCATAAGTGGTACCATTGTGTTTGGCTTCCCTAAATACCACTATGTACCAATTTTCACCGAAATCGAACAATATCGAAATTTCAACCAATCAGAAACCTCCATTTGTTACCATGGCAACAGACGATTTTGTAAGTGGTACCATTGTTTGGCTTCCCTAAATAACACTTTGTACCAATTTTCACCGAAATCCTCCAACTCTTGTCAATAATTTGGCGCAAAAGAAAAAAACGGACAGACGGACAGACGGACGGACAGACGGACAACCTGATTACTATAGGGCACCGCATCTTTGATGCGGGGCCCTAATAAACAATTCTGCAATCTGCTATAACTAATGTTTCAAATTTATATAAAAGCATATCAAAAACAAGATCATTCATTGATAAGAAAATGTCAAAATTGTTTTGACTGCTAAAATCCAAAAGGGTCGATTACCTGGCATTTTGAAGCCGACCCAGGATGACCTTGACCGTTGACCTTTGAACTTGTGACCTTGAACTATGAGTTTGATCATTCTGTCAGTTAACTCTTGGTTTATTTCTTGACAACTTTGCATAATCGAATAGTGAACAGTTAAAAACAACAAAGATCCAGTATTTTCATGTTAATGTTAAAATCCAATATGGCCGCCTAACAGCCATTTTGAATCCGATTTGCATGAAATACTACACATCTGATCTAGGATGCATGAGGAATCATCAGTTCCAATTTGATACAAATCCTTCATCTCCTTCAATCATTTTTGTGCAGAAGAAAAAAAACGGACAGACGGACAGACGGACAACCTGATTACTATAGGGCACCCGCATCTCTCGATGCGGGGCCCTAATAAGAATTCCCAGAGGGATGTTTGGGCCACCATTGAATGAACTTTTATTGGTTATACAGTGTATGTATAGCTGATCTTTTCTCTACTTTCCCCTTTTCCTCCCTTAATTATTTGATAACAAGAGGCCCAGAGTGCATGTATCGCTCACCTGGTTTCATGAGATATGAAACAAGAATTTGCTATATTTGTAGCTGGTACTTTTTAATCCCCACCCCATAACCATGCTACCAGGCAAATATGAGCGATATCCATTGCTTAGTTTCGGAGAAGAAGTTATTTACATCAATTTAGCCAAATTGACCCCCTTTTGGCCCCGCCCCTCAGCCCCCAGGGGGGTCAGCCCTGTCATTTGTACAATTTTGAATCCCTACCCCAACGGGATGCTACCAGTCAAATATGAGCAATATCTATTGCTCAGTTTCAGAGGAGAATTTGTTTATATCAATTTAGCCAAATTGACCCCTTTTGGCCCCGCCCCTCAGCTCCCAGAGGGGTCAGCCCTGTCATTTGTACAATTTTGAATCCCTACCTAACGGGATGCTACCAGTTAAATATGAGCGTCATCCATTGCTTCGTTTCAGAGAAGAAGTCGTTTATATCAATTCAGCCAAATTGACCCCTTTTGGCCCCGCCCCTCAGCTCCCCGGGGGTCAGCCCTGTCATTTGTACAATTTTGAATCCCTATCCCAACGGGATGCTACCAGTCAAATATGAGCGACATCCATTGCTCAGTTTCAGAGGAGAATTTGTTTATATCAATTTAGCCAAATTGACCCCTTTTGGCCCCGCCCCTTAGATTCCCCGGGGGTCAGCCCAACCATTTGTACAATTTTGAGTCCCCACCTCGTACAGATGCTTCTGACCAAATTTGGTCAAATTCTGATCTGCAGTCATGAAGAAGAAGTCAATTGTTGATGGATGGACAGACGGAGGACGACGGATGCCACGGTATGGCATAAGCTCACCTTGGTCCTTTGGAATTAGTTTCAGACTTTCTGACGGCCATTTTGCTTTAACAATCAGTCTCAAAATTGATTGGTCACAGCTAAGGACCAAGGGGAATCTTGTACATTGTGAAGTTTAAGAAATATCCATCACTAATCTGAAGAAATAGCAATAACAAGGATTGTTTAACATGGACAGACCACAAACCACAGACATAGGGCGATTTAATAGCCAGGTATAGTGGGCTACAATGTTTAAAATGCAAATTAAATAGTTATAATCTGGGGTCAAAAGACACAAACTGTTACAAAAGTGGACTGAAATTGTCAGCAACAATTTTAAAATTTTAAAATCAGTCTTGATTAAAACAGAAAACATGTTTTCAACCTGACTTACCTGTACTTTTCACACATTCAGCGTTTCCATAGCGAAACTCTGTAGGGTAGTTTTTATTGGGTGGCCAACGTTCCCCGCAATGTCCAAAGGAATCCCCAACAAGATGGTAGTCAGGTTTACACTGCTGTGTACAGTTTGTGTAAACCAACACCTCCTCGCTCCCGACTTTACCTGAACCACTACATGGGCAAACCCATTCTCCATTTGCAATTGGATTGGGAATGATGCATGCTGGAAAATAAATTTAAAACAATCATTTTCAAAACACATTTTGTATCTTTCTGTAATTGCCGCCCACCATTGAATGATCCATATCAGTCAAATGGAAGACTTTTCTCTTCTTTTCCCTTTTTTCACTCTTCCTTCAAAACATTTAATAACTTTAATTTATATAAGACGAAATAGCATTTGTCAAAATCCAAGATGGCCACCTGTTGGCCATCCTGTTTTTATCCGATCAGTCCCAAAATGCAATATGCATAACTAGGGTCAGACGGACGGACCATGGACCACGGATGTAGGGTGATTTGAATACTCCACCATCTGATTATGGTTGGCTAAAAAGTTGACACCGGATGGCATAAGCTCACTTGCCCTTTAAGCAGGTGATCTAAAACAATGTATAGTGTAATCAGAATCTAATACTGAACTTACTTATAGGGTCCATGTATTTGCACATTGGTGAAAGGTCATGTTTTAAAGGAAGACCTTCATTTTTCAGTGCGCACTGTTCTTCAACAGCTTTCAGAAAAGCTTGAGATGATTTCCTTGTTTCTTCCGAGCAGTATGTACATCGTATCACTTTACCATTAGATGTACTGATAAACAAACTGAAAAAAAGATGAAATCAAACTAACATATGCTGAATTTGAACTTGTTTTTCATTTCTAAAGCGTGATTATAATATAAAAAACAATGTATCATATATATATATACTCATGTTGTTTCTAACCTGAAGGTTTATCACATAAATTTCCTGCTGTCAGTATACTGAAATATTAATTTATATCCATGTGTATCTAATCCAAGGTTCATCTCATAGACCATACTACGGTCATGAACGGACATCGATCAGTCACTACAGTCGTGTCAAGAGGTATCGTGTTGTGTGTCACCACGACATGGTAGATCAGTCACTACAGTCGTGTCAGAGGTATCGTGCTGTGTGTCACCACGACATGGTAGATCAGTCACTACAGTCGTGTCAGAGGTATCGTGCTGTGTGTCACCATGACATGGTAGATCAGTCACTACAGTCGTGTCAGAGGTATCGTGCTGTGTCACCACGACATGGTAGATCAGTCACTACAGTCGTGTCAGAGGTATCATTCTGTGTGTCACCATGACATGGTAGATCAGTAACTAGTCGTGTCAGAGGTATCGTGCTGTGTGTCATCACGACATGGTAGATCAGTCACTACAGTCGCGTCAGAGGTATCATGCTGTGTGTCACCACGAAATGGTAGATCAGTCACTACAGTCGTGTCAGAGGTATCACGCTGTGTGTCACCATGACATGGTAGATCAGTCACTACAGTCGTGTCAGAGGTATCATGCTGTGTGTCACCATGACATGGTAGATCAGTCACTACAGTCGTGTCAGAGGTATCGTACTGTGTCACCATGACATGGTAGATCAGTCACTACAGTCGTGTCAGAGGTATCGTGCTGTGTGTCACCATGACATGGTAGATCAGTCACTACAGTCGTGTCAGAGGTATCATGCTGTGTGTCACCACGACATGGTAGATCAGTCACTAGTCGTGTCAGAGGTATCATGCTGTGTCATCACGACATGGTAGATCAGTCACTACAGTCGTGTCAGAGGTATCGTACTGTGTCATCACGACATGGTAGATCAGTCACTACAGTCGTGTCAGAGGTATCGTTCTGTGTCATCACGACATGGTAGATCAATAACTAGTCGTGTCAGAGGTATCGTGCTGTGTGTCACCACGACATGGTAGATCAGTCACTACAGTCGTGTCAGAGGTATCATGCTGTGTCATCATGACATGGTAGATCAGTCACTACAGTCGTGTCGGAGGTATCATACTGTGTCACCACGACATGGTAGATCAGTCACTACAGTCGTGTCGGAGGTATCGTACTGTGTCACCACGACATGGTAGATCAGTCACTACAGTCATGTCAGAGGTATCATGCTGTGTGTCACCACGACATGGTAGATCAGTCACTACAGTCGTGTCAGAAGTATCGTGCTGTGTCACCACGACATGGTAGATCAGTCACTACAGTCGTGTCGGAGGTATCGTGCTGTGTCACCACGACATGGTAGATCAGTCACTACAGTCATGTCAGAGGTAGCGTGCTGTGTGTCACCATGACATGGTAGATCAGTCACTACAGTCGTGTCAGAGGTATCGTGCTGTGTGTCACCACGACATGGTAGATCAGTCACTACAGTCGTGTCAGAGGTATCGTGCTGTGTGTCACCACGACATGGTAGATCAGTCACTACAGTCGTGTCAGAGGTATCGTACTGTGTCACCACGACATGGTAGATCAGTCACTACAGTCGTGTCAGAGGTATCATGCTGTGTGTCACCACAACATGGTAGATCAGTCACTACAGTCGTGTCAGAGGTATCATGCTGTGTCACCACGACATGGTAGATCAGTCACTACAGTCGTGTCAGAGGTATCATGCTGTGTGTCACCATGACATGGTAGATCAGTCACTACAGTCGTGTCAGAGGTACCATGCTGTGTCACACGACATGGTAGATCAGTCAGTACAGTCGTGTCAGAGGTATCGTGCTGTGTGTCACCATGACATGGTAGATCAGTAACTAGCCGTGTCAGAGGTATCGTGCTGTGTCACCACGACATGGTAGATCAGTAACTAGCCGTGTCAGAGGTATCATACTGTGTGTCATCATGACATGGTAGATCAGTCTCTACAGTCGTGTCAGAGGTATCACGCTGTGTGTCACCACGACATGGTAGATCAGTCACTACAGTCGTGTCAGAGGTATCACGCTGTGTGTCACCACGACATGGTAGGTCAGTCACTACAGTCGTGTCAGAGGTATCGTGCTGTGTGTCACCACGACATGGTAGATCAGTCACTACAGTCGTGTCAGAGGTATCACGCTGTGTGTCACCACGACATGGTAGGTCAGTCACTACAGTCGTGTCAGAGGTATCATGCTGTGTGTCACCATGACATGGTAGATCAGTCACTACAGTCGTGTCAGAGGTATCATGCTGTGTCACCACGACATGGTAGATCAGTCACTACAGTCGTGTCAGAGGTATCATGCTGTGTGTCACCACGACATGGTAGATCAGTCACTACAGTCGTGTCAGAGGTATCGTGCTGTGTGTCACCACGACATGGTAGATCAGTCACTACAGTCGTGTCAGAGGTATCGTGCTGTGTCACCACGACATGGTAGATCAGTAACTAGCCGTGTCAGAGGTATCATACTGTGTGTCACCACGACATGGTAGATCAGTCACTACAGTCGTGTCAGAGGTATCGTGCTGTGTCACCATGACATGGTAGATCAGTCACTACAGTTGTGTCAGAGGTATCATGCTGTGTGTCACCACGACATGGTAGATCAGTCACTACAGTCGTGTCAGAGGTAACGTGCTGTGTGTCACCACGACATGGTAGATCAGTCACTACAGTCGTGTCAGAGGTATCGTGCTGTGTGTCACCACGACATGGTAGATCAGTCACTACAGTCATGTCAGAGGTATCATGCTGTGTGTCACCATGACATGGTAGATCAGTCACTACAGTCGTGTCCGAGGTATCGTGCTGTGTGTCACCATGACATGGTAGATCAGTCACTACAGTCGTGTCAGAGGTATCGTGCTGTGTCACCACGACATGGTAGATCAGTAACTAGTCGTGTCAGAGGTATCATGCTGTGTGTCACCACGACATGGTAGATCAGTCACTACAGTCGTGTCAGAGGTATCATGCTGTGTGTCACCATGACATGGTAGATCAGTCACTACAGTCGTGTCAGAGGTATCGTGCTGTGTCACCACGACATGGTAGATCAGTAACTAGTCGTGTCAGAGGTATCATGCTGTGAGTCACCACGACATGGTAGATCAGTCACTACAGTCGTGTCAGAGGTATCATGCTGTGTGTCATCATGACATGGTAGATCAGTCTCTACAGTCCTGTCAGAGGTATCACGCTGTGTGTCACCACGACATGGTAGATCAGTCACTACAGTCGTTTCAGAGGTATCACGCTGTGTGTCACCACGACATGGTAGATCAGTCACTACAGTCGTGTCAGAGGTATCGTGCTGTGTGTCACCACGACATGGTAGATCAGTCACTACAGTCGTGTCAGAGGTATCGTGCTGTGTCACCACGACATGGTAGATCAGTAACTAGCCGTGTCAGAGGTATCATACTGTGTGTCACCACGACATGGTAGATCAGTCACTACAGTCGTGTCAGAGGTATCGTGCTGTGTCACCATGACATGGTAGATCAGTCACTACAGTTGTGTCAGAGGTATCATGCTGTGTGTCACCACGACATGGTAGATCAGTCACTACAGTCGTGTCAGAGGTATCGTGCTGTGTGTCACCACGACATGGTAGATCAGTCACTACAGTCGTGTCAGAGGTATCGTGCTGTGTGTCACCACGACATGGTAGATCAGTCACTACAGTCATGTCAGAGGTATCATGCTGTGTGTCACCATGACATGGTAGATCAGTCACTACAGTCGTGTCCGAGGTATCGTGCTGTGTGTCACCATGACATGGTAGATCAGTCACTACAGTCGTGTCAGAGGTATCGTGCTGTGTCACCACGACATGGTAGATCAGTAACTAGTCGTGTCAGAGGTATCATGCTGTGTGTCACCACGACATGGTAGATCAGTCACTACAGTCGTGTCAGAGGTATCATGCTGTGTGTCACCATGACATGGTAGATCAGTCACTACAGTCGTGTCAGAGGTATCGTGCTGTGTCACCACGACATGGTAGATCAGTAACTAGTCGTGTCAGAGGTATCATGCTGTGAGTCACCACGACATGGTAGATCAGTCACTACAGTCGTGTCAGAGGTATCATGCTGTGTGTCATCATGACATGGTAGATCAGTCTCTACAGTCCTGTCAGAGGTATCACGCTGTGTGTCACCACGACATGGTAGATCAGTCACTACAGTCGTTTCAGAGGTATCACGCTGTGTGTCACCACGACATGGTAGATCAGTCACTACAGTCGTGTCAGAGGTATCATGCTGTGTCACCACGACATGGTAGATCAGTCACTACAGTCGTGTCAGAGGTATCGTGCTGTGTGTCACCACGACATGGTAGATCAGTCACTACAGTCGTGTCGGGGGTATCTGGCTGTGTCACCACGACATGGTAGATCAGTCACTACAGTCGTGTCAGAGGTATCATGCTGTGTCATCATGACATGGTAGATCAGTCACTACAGTCGTGTCAGAGGTATCATGCTGTGTGTCACCATGACATGGTAGATCAGTCACTACAGTCGTGTCAGAGGTATTGAGCTGTGTGTCACCACGACATATGGCAGATCAGTCACTACAGTCGTGTCAGAGGTATCGTGCTGTGTCACCACGACATGGTAGATCAGTCACTACAGTCGTGTCAGAGGTATCGTGTTGTGTGTCACCATGAATTACTTACAATCTCTTGTGAGCCTTAAGCTTGCTCTCCTTT
Source organism: Pecten maximus (assembly GCF_902652985.1). Taxonomy (NCBI): domain Eukaryota; kingdom Metazoa; phylum Mollusca; class Bivalvia; order Pectinida; family Pectinidae; genus Pecten; species Pecten maximus. The sequence goes on from NW_022982972.1 coordinate 18,132, forward strand.
AGAATTACTTACAATCTCTTTTGAGCATTGTCCAATTCATCCATAATAATGTCGCAGCTAGTGTCCACAGTTTTCCCATACACAATGATTAATTGGCGGAGAAACATCAGGACCTGAAAGTAATGTTTAATATCGGTTATAATGATAATAATAATAATTTAGATTTTATACTGCATTATCACAGCAAAATAGCCATCTCAAAGCAGTTCACAAGTTATTACCAAAGTTTTCTCAACTCCCTTGGGGAGCATACAGACATAACTGCCATTTTGGTATTAACAGCTTACCCACAGTATTTCTTGTACTGTCCTACCACACAATCATTTACAGCAGAGTCAACTGGAACACATTGGAGTAAAGCACCAAGGTCCCCTGTTCACAGTGCTGTGTCTGGAGTTGAACTACTATAGCCACCCTTTAGCAATGTAGCCGTTCATTCTACCATTAGCTAGACCACCGTGCCGCCAATTAGCGGTGTCCAACTTTAAGGAAGAGGATGTCAGAACTTATCAGGTGTTTCATTTTCAACAATAACCAGTAATATGTTCACCAGTTACACATTTATGATATAAGAGGCTCAGAAGGCCTGTATTGCCCACTTGAATATTTCAGTGATTATGGCAAACCACTCCCGTTATATCACGAATGCTTTCCCTGTCTTAGATCTGCTACTCAGTAGCATGCATTACTACGTAACAGTAAATATATACTTTCCTTTATGTAATATCTAGCCTTCATGCTCCAAATGTTTGACATCTGGACTTCAAAAACTATAGCCATGTGGCAAAATAAACATTATGATACAAGTACTATGATGTGACTCTTATTTCTAATGGAAATGTAAATACCAGTTATACTCAAGTGTTAAGTTTGATTTGATTAAGTTAAACCTTAATTACCTCCCCCACTTACAGTCAGGGTCACTTCTTGTTTAACTCTGACCACAATCGACAGGTGGACAACAATCAACAGGTGGACAACAATCAACAGGTGGAATACAATCAACAGGTGGACAACGATCAACAGGTGGACAATAATCAACAGGTGGACAACGATCAACAGATGGACAACAATCAACAGGTGGACAACGATCAACAGGTGGACAACAATCAACAGGTGGACAACAATCAACAGGTGGACAACGATCAACAGGTGGACAACGATCCACAGGTGGACAACGATCGACAGATGGACAACGATCGACAGATGGACAACAATCGACAGATGGACAACGATCCACAGGTGGACAACGATCGACAGGTGGACAACGATCGACAGATGGACAACAATCGACAGGTGGACAACAATCAACAGGTGGACAACGATCGACAGGTGGACAATGATTGACAGGTGGACAACAATCGACAGATGCCACAGTATGGCATCAGTTCACTTTGGTCATTTGGACCAGCTAAGCAGATAAGCTAACAATATTATAATGTTGACGAAAATAAGCCTAATGCTCAGCACTGACAGCAGGCCATCCTGTTGACCACTGATTTTAAGCCAAAGTCAAATACATGTACATATGTAAGTATTTCACCGTTTTTGACATCACCTGAATGCACATGAGTGTTGACACATCAACACACTGTCACAATATTCTACATGTCATTCAATTGTCATGGGCGAGAAATTTCCGTAAGATTCAAACTCATTGTGAGAGGACAAACTTTACACTGACAAAAGTGTCTGAGCAATGAGGTGTATTCCCAACAATGATAAAGTGAACATTTAAATTCTTACCAACAAAATGATGACTTTATCATTCCCAACAATGATAAAATGATAATTTAGATTCTTACCAATAAAATGATGTCTTTACTAGTGATGGCCATGGCTCTGCTGCAACCTTCATTAAATTACTTGGGGTCATAGTTTCAAGAAATGGCCATATCCCAATCTGCAATCAAAAATATTTTACAGCAATTGATAAACAACAACTTACCTAAATCATAGCACAAGCCTCTCAAAAAATATCTGGACAATGCTTCTTTTCATTTCAAATTTTGTTGACAGAATCCACTAACTTTTATAACAGCAATAGCACTGCAGCATTACAAGGTTACATCAAAGTATCAAAGTATAAGGGGAATAAACTTTTCTTATATAGATATATATGTAACATACAAACAGAGCAATGTATACTATTCTTTAAATAAGTATCCTACATTATCTGATCTTGCCTATATAGGACCAAGTAAAACAAAAAGTTAAGACAGTGAGCATGAGTCAGCATGAGTCAGCTATGAAGATCAAGGGTTGCTGCCTACCAGGATATTATAAAGGTAGTTTTAATTAGAAATTCTATAATGAGGCCTACATATACATATATCTCAACTACAAGCATACTACATGTCCCTTATGTATATACTGGCACCCGCTAAAAATAGTAAGTGACTTTGACCTTTACCAAAAAATCCTGAAACTCCAAACTTGTCCGAGACATCATGGTCTTTATCATTGTGTTAAGTTTGAACGAAGCTGATAAAGTGCCGACAAACTTTGGCGTTTTGTACATAATTAAGTATTATATGGACGGAAAGCAAACCTATAGTCCCCTCTGTTTCACCGACAGCAGACCAATAAGCAGACCTATATTTCTCACAGGGATAATCAAAGTGTCAAGGCCACTTATAGGTGCTGTGCATACGGGATTGATATACAGGAGAAAAGCAAATATTATATAAATATGTTTTGCTGATGATTATCCTGTCATTTAAAGAATTGTATTTACTTTAAAAAGGCTGTGGATGCGTTAAACTTGTGAAGACCAGTGAAGAATTATGTTATTTAACCTTACTTAAATTGGCATACTATGAATAAGTTTACTTCTAAGATCGATTAATTTGTGATGTCCATCATATTTCTTGATAGACCACATCGCGATTCCCTCTATACTAGACTCCTGTGAATTACCCGTCCAGTTTATTTTGGTTCCTAAGTTTAGCGGGTTTTTTTTCTCTCCATCTAGTATCTGATCTGTATCCTGATCAGAGATCCGACATCTTCCGTTAGAAGAAACTCGTCTCGGAAATTTGTTCCCGACCAATGAATTGGTCTACTCTACCTGTTCCAGAGACTTGTTGAATCGCATATGATGCTATATACAGTATCGGGTCAAAAGTCTTTCCGCACAACCTATTTCTGCTATAATTTCTTTGTATTTTCAACTTTTTTCAATCACTTGCCCTGCCTTCATCCATGGCTGTATTTTATTGAAATTTTATGTGTTGAAAAAGAAGAAGCTAGACATTCTTCATATTAATCTTTTATGCATAACACCTCCTATATGTAGGTAGAGATTAAAAGAAACAACAAATCAAAATTCCTGTGACACTGTCATCCTTCATTAACTTACCAAATTATCATCAAAATGGCGTTACAAAAATTCATATTGTAAAATAGATTTTAATTTCTCAAATAAATGACAACGGAAAATAATGAAAATATTATCAAATGAAATGTAGATAAAAACTCTTTAAGCATACAAACTTTCACTAAAATTAACAAATCAAGTAAAATTCAATGAAAAAAACATTTAAATGGTAAGATTATATAGCAAAATAGGAATGTGCAGAAAGACTTGTGACCTGCCAGTGTACATTGTACAAGCATTTCACTACCAACTGATTTAAAACATAATGCAACCTTTTTATTGATATCGGAATCTCTGTTGCGGAAACAAGCTAACGTTAGGTTTCGCCTCATTATTTCCGCCCTGTCTAATACGGCTAAATTATATGACCCATATCAGACTGCTGGTCGGAAAAAAGCAATCACCATATCAGACCGGCAGTCCAAATATGCATATCACAGCTTTCGGAATTTCTCGTGCATGTTCCATTAGATGACTGTGACAAAATCGCTAGATTTATAATTGAGCAGACGACCATTTCCTTTGTAAACACTGATCAGATTGTCGGAGAGGTAATGTATGTTGAATTTGTTAGCGAACAGGATTATGGAGCTTTTTTTTTTGAGTACCTTAACTCAAGAAGAAACAGACGAAAAAACAGTTTGACAAAGTTAATCTGCAAGTGTAGTAGGAGTGGAAAAATACACGGCCAGACCTGGGTTCGAACCCGGATCCACAGAACACTAGCCAGATGCTCTACCGGTTGAGCTACCTTGTCGCCAAGGATCAACCTGGTCCAGTTCCGCTACACAAGTGCAGGAAGACATAAATCCTAATGATAATGTCACAGTGATACTGAGCATATCGAGTCTGATGTGCCAACTTGGCAATTTGTTGAAAAACTGAGAAACCAGTACATGGGAAGAAAAACAGAGAAAAATGCAGATATGAGGAAATTCTCGTTGAAGACTAGAAACATGAATCAAACATTCAGTGTCCAAGTAGCCTATATGACAAACAGAATAAAACATGATAAAATCCATACCACATGTCATATCAGCCCTCGACCAATATCAGAGGGTCCTAATATAAGGCTGATATGACATGTGACATGGTTTACCATGTAATATTCTTTATATATCAGGCTCTACAATATTTTACTGATAAATATAAGTGGACTCATTATGTGGTCAATGTTTACTAAGAGATCATGCATCGTCCACAGGTACTTGGGGTCAGGAACTAAAGTTATAATGGAATTGTCTAATTTTAATTTGTAACATCATTTCATGTCTATTTATGCACCGATACAACATTGGAATCGATTATAAAGCGCTTTTAAAAAAACTCCCGTTTCTGGTTGTTATTATTACAACCAGAAACGGGTGTCTTTTACCTGTGGCATCGTCATGAGATGACGAGGAAGGGATAACCTCTCGATCTGTCAGACTCAATGAAATGTCACGTGCTTGAACAACTTGTCAATGGGATACACCATAACTTTATCCCGACAGGTCAATGAAGTGAACATGTCCTGATCATGAGTCCTGACACAAGTAGATCAGAGACTTGTACTCAGACACGTCTCTGAGTAGATTCAGATAAATACAGAAATCAGAAAAAGACATACCTCTCCTTCTCAGATGTGATCTCACTAAATTACCGAGAAGAGTCCGGTCTTAATAATTGCAGCCCGGCACTCCGGTAGGCCTACTACCCGCGGTACTGCCCGGCACTCCGGTACTAGGGGCTGGACGGTTTAACTCGGACGGTCGGGAAATTCGGACAGGGTTATGAAAAAAAAGCACTAGATTTCTCCTCGGTTGCGCAGTTTCTGCGGGATGGCTGAAAATCCAATCCACCTAATGGACATCGGTTTAAACAACAACTCATAATTTTCATGTATCACTTATCGGATAGATAGGCCTGATATAGTGTATTATTAGACTTGCGCAAGTCATATACATGTATGAGATGGCCATTAGGTGGATGTAACCAAATACAAAGAATATATAGGAGATGTCCATTAGGTGGATGTCACCAAATACAAAGAGTATATAGGAGATGGCCATTAGGTGGATGTAACCAAATACAAAGAATATATAGGAGATGTCCATTAGGTGGATGTCACCAAATACAAAGAGTATATAGGAGATGGCCATTAGGTGGATGTAACCAAATACAAAGAATATATAGGAGATGTCCATTAGGTGGATGTCACCAAATACAAAGAGTATACAGGAGATGGCCATTAGGTGGATGTAACCAAATACAAAGAATATATAGGAGATGGCCATTAGGTGGATGTAACCAAATACAAAGAATATATAGGAGATGGCCATTAGGTGGATGTAACCAAATACAAAGAATATATAGGAGATGGCCATTAGGTGGATGTCACCAAATACAAAGAGTATATAGGAGATGGCCATTAGGTGGATGTAACCAAATACAAAGAATATATAGGAGATGTCAATTAGGTGGATGTCACCAAATACAAAGAGAATATAGGAGATGGCCATTAGGTGGATGTAACCAAATACAAAGAATATATAGGAGATGGCCATTAGGTGGATGTAACCAAATACAAAGAATATATAGGAGATGTCCATTAGGTGGATGTCACCAAATACAAAGAGTATATATAGGAGATGGCCATTAGGTGGATGTAACCAAATACAAAGAATATATAGGAGATGTCCATTAGGTGGATGTCACCAATTACAAAGATTATATAGGAGATGGCCATTAGGTGGATGTAACCAAATACAAAGAATATATAGGAGATGGCCATTAGGTGGATGTAACCAAATACAAAGAATATATAGGAGATGTCCATTAGGTGGATGTCACCAAATACAAAGAATATATAGGAGATGGCCATTAGGTGGATGTAACCAAATACAAAGAATATATAGGAGATGTCCATTAGGTGGATGTCACCAAATACAAAGATTATATAGGAGATGGCCATTAGGTGGATGTCACCAAATACAAAGATTATATAGGAGATGGCCATTAGGTGGATGTAACCAAATACAAAGAATATATAGGAGATGGCCATTAGGTGGATGTCACCAAATACAAAGAATATATAGGAGATGGCCATTAGGTGGATGTCACCAAATACAAAGAATATATAGGAGATGGCCATTAGGTGTATGTCACCAAATACAAAGATTATATAGGAGATGTCCATTAGGTGGATGTCACCAAATACAAAGATTATATAGGAGATGGCCATTAGGTGGATGT
>NW_022982973.1:0-21808 GCF_902652985.1 Pecten maximus
AAATTACATCTAATGCTTTCTGTAAATCTTCGGGTGATTCTTCTAGCACGACAGTATCGTCGGCATATCACACAATAAATAGTTTTAGGAACTTCTGATAAAGTTTTGACTAAGGTTATCAATATCTTGTAGACAGTTCACCTAGTTATTACAATGTACATGTGTGTGTGTACTAAGAAACTCCTTTAAATCATTCAAACAAATTTCAAATAAAAATGGCGATAATTTTACCCCCTTTTTTCAACCGATATTACGCGAGAAAAACTGAGTTTGTTCATTTCAAGTTTTTACACAAGACTTAGTGTCATTATATAAGTTATGAATTACATTCAAAATTTTACCTTTAATATTACTTTTTAACAGGTTTAACAAGTCCGACTCTCCACACAGGCCTTTTTAAAGTCAATTATGATACAAATATATGTAAATTTATTACATTTTTACCAGTGAAATATCAAAAATTATTCATTCTATAAAAGTGATATTTTTCACTAGTAAAAAATATCACTTTTGCTGATTTGACCAATCAAATTAATGATTAGAAAATACCAAAATAATTGACCAATCAGAAAGCCCGACATATATCTCAGCACCTGGACAGGGGGAACTACATTTTTTGTTTACAAATTATCGCTGTAGGCCTAGTTAGCATACGGGGTAGGTTTTTCGTTGATAAAAAATGTAATAAACAGAATATCTAACAGTGTCTTCAATAAAACCAAATATATTTCACTCGTGTGGCTAATATTTAGATATTTTTCACTCGTGCTGCGCACTCGTGAAAAATATCAAAATATTAGCCCCACTCGTGAAATATATTTGGTATTACTGAAAACACTGTTATATATCCTCTATATATTGACACAAGAGTTTACATAACAAAACTATGATCTGTTGTTGCATAGCCTTTCCTAAATCCGGCTTGATTCCCACTAATGAGATTTATTTTATCAGATAACTGGTTCAATCTATTATTTAATACAGATGTTAATACTTTTCCAAAACATGATGCTAAAGTTATTGCTCTATAATTATCGAGATCGTTTATGACTCCCTTGTTTTTGTATATTGGTTTAATTAGTCCCATAGTCCAAGATTGTGGTACATTTATACAATGCCAGTTTTTAATACAGTATTAAATAATCTAACGTATACATTTATTAAAGCCTCTATTCAATATTTTATATATTCATTGAAGATTCCATCAGTTCCACACGCTTTATTGTTTCTTAGATTTTGAAAACTTTTCTTATCTCTATCTTAGATATTGGACTATTAAGCACATGATCATACAAATTTCCATCCATGTCGGATACAGGAAGCTGAAAGTCTTCCGCGTCGCTGTTGTCAGTATGAAGATTTTTGAAGTTATGGTATATTTCCTCTATAGGTTTATTCATTTCAGTGTTGTCATCTTGCAATCTATCTTGTTCAAAATATCCCAAAACTGTTTGGGATCTTTTTTTTTTTTGACATTTTTCTTATTTCTCCCTCCATTTTGTTTTGAAAATGTTTATATCATTTTTAATCGTATCACGATATATCTAACTTTTTCGCTTTTCTCTTTTCATTATGATTATTTTTCATCATTTTATATTTATGTTTTTCAACATTAAACTTTCGTCTTTTGTTAGCACACTTTTGTAAAAAAAAAACATTTTTTTTATCATTGCTGTTTGTAGTTTTACCAAAATGGTGTACAGATTTTTTAACACCAAATACCGATTTACATGTATCAGAAAAAAACGTCTTTATCTCATGTACAGCACCATTCATCTCAGATTGGTTTGTTATATAAATTATAGTCTGCAGTAGTCCTGTCACTCTATCAGGATCATTGTCTTTGATATAATTAAAGAATTCGTCCCTTTGTTTAAGTTCCACTTTACAGTATTGTTACATTCAATATTTACTGTTGGGAGATAATTGGCAGGATGGTTATTATTACCAAAAGTGCAATTACATTATATACGACAATGTACATCTGATAGCATTGGATCAAATTTTTTTACCTTAAAATCTCCAATAATACTAAATAATTGTGATGAAACACTCGAATAATCCAGTAAACTGGCACCTTTACATGTTTTTTTCCCTGTATAACGATCTTTTCCAACTCTTCCATTTACAATGTATATTTTTTTTTTTACATAAATCTATAAGTTGATACCCAAATTTATTCGGGTTGCAGTTGTCTTTACTATAGCGATCTAAAAGAATTTGATACGAGGGCACTTTTTAAAAGTCGTACATATATGTTTATAATTCATCATTTTCATTAATATGCAGTGATTCAATACAAGTTTGGTCTGGAGTAACATAGTCTAGGAGTGTTTTAGTTCTCGCATTAAAATCACTCATTAAAGCAACATATTTGTGGCCTTCTGACATGTCAAGTAATTAATTTTCAATATCATTAAATGCATCAATGTTAACATATTTCGAATTCTCTGGAGGCAAATATATACATCCAAACGGTACATTAGAATTGATTTCAAGATGTTTTTTCGAAACTGTCATCCATTGGATATATTCGATTTCTGTGTCATGAAATTTTACATGACTCCGTACTTTCTTTTTATATATTACAACAATTCCGCCTGATTTCTTTTTACATGATTTACTTATCCGAGTCGAGAACAAATGCAAGGGATGATCGTAAAGTTTATACAAGAATGTGTAGATTTATAGAAAAATAAATTGATTCTAAAGTGATTTTTTTACCAAGCAGTGCTCCTCCATTCTTTAATGTTCTTAGTAATTATCACAACTATATATATATAATGCGACCTCTTGTTACACATGTTAGTGTGTCAGAGTGGTATAAATAAAATATCGATCCCGTACAAACACACGAGACCCTATACCACCTCCGTGGGTATTTAATTCGGCGCTAAAATGTAATTGGAGAGGAAAAATACAAAATAAATAAATCAATAAATTTAAGTTACAGTGATTAAAGACAATTGCACTTATTAATACATCTATTATTAACAGCACAATTAAAACTTGAAACTAGAGATGAAGCTAGGTTTCATTATATACAGTACGAGGAGGGTGATTTGGTACTCAAACGCTCACAGAGCGTTGACCCGCGCAGCCCTCCGCTCAGAATTTGCGCGGGTTTGTAGCGGGATTGCCGCGGGATTTGAGCGGGCTTCGAGCGGGCTTGAGCGGGTTCGCAGCGGGCTTGAGCGGTTTTGTAGCGGGCTTGAGCGGACTTGTATCGGACCCGCTCGCCGGGCGGGCTTGTAGCGGGCCCGCTCGAGCGGACTTGTATCGGACCAGCTCACCGGGCGGGCTTGTAGCGGGCCCGCTCGAGCGGACTTGTAGCGGACCCGCTCGAGCGGAATTGTAGCGGACCCGCTCGAGTGGAATTGAATAGGACCCGCTCAATCAGTAATGACGGTAGACTTTCAACAGCCTGGTGTCGATTAATTATACTTTAATGACCATGTATATGTTTTCAGTTGTATCGTCCATCGTAAGTATTTATTGGATGATGTACCTCAACTATGAGATACAAATTCATACGTGTAATGTATTGCTCATGAAATCTATGTTATAAGTTGAATAATATCTGCAATGTTGTACAATATGACAGTGTACTTGATGTCGACCATTTTGATAAAAACTATTTGTAGGGAAATATTGTAGTTATTAAAGTTCAAATAGACTATTTTCATGCATGTGCAAGATCACTCACGAGTCACAAATCCAGTAATATTGGATATAGTCGTCATTTAGTGTTAGGAGCCGAGTCAATACATTGTAAATGTATCCTGTGACTGCTAACTGGTGACCGTCTTCTTTGGGAAAACAAAAGGTAATTATTCCGGTTAATGGTGGACAATGAACCAAGTGTCCGCAGTAGCATTATTTCATTCTTACGGAATGGGGACGGGTCAAAAGGCGGTTTTGTCATCATTTCTAGAGTACTTAGGACGGTCGGATCTTGGTCAGAATTTTTGTGCACCTCGAGTGGGATATGGGGAACACGGAAATGTGCTCAATCCGGTAACCATTTTAATAGTGGATAATGAGCCACGTGTCCACGGCAGCATTATTACAATTCTGATTTAGCTGACCTTTGTATAGATGTCGTTTTGTGCATGACCTCGGAGAGGCCACATAAGGGGCTCGTTATTTTGATCTCGACTTATTTTTACGTAGACATTTGAAGTATTTAGCTAGCAACATATCCGTTTGAGAAAATTATCTTTGAATTTCTGTAGGAAGTTTCATAAACTTCACAATTATTTGAACATTTCGTAGTTTTAAATCCACGGCCTAAAGATATTGTGTTTTTATTACTATCATTATTTATGTGTCCATCGGGGTCATCTCTTGCATGGCTAATATCACGGACATACACTTACATGTATATTACCGGTAGATATCGAAATCAGTGCTAATAGTTTCCCAACTATAGTAGCTAATCATTTAATTACTTTCTTATCAGAAAAAAAAAATCGTCACAAGTGCATTGCTCTACTCGAGCTGACTTGAATTATATTTTTTGTAATCGTATGATGTTGATGAGATGTATACTCGCAAGACTAATAAAGAATTGAAAAAATTGTTACCATTTTAGCAGCCTGGTACAAAATTATTTTGTGAGATATCGAACACTTTTGTAAAGGATAATCGATTGCCTTCCCGATCTCTTTTTGCCAGCAAAGAAATACATGTAGTACGGTCTTTGATTACAAGACCGAGCATAATAGTATATACGTATGTATGTATATCTTATGTTGTATATATGCTATTAAATGGAAATTGTCAAATAAAATACAGTTTAAACTATATAGAACACAGAATGATTGTGTGTGTAGTCCAATATTCGTGATAAAAACGTCAACAAAAACACATTTTAAACAAATTTTAATAAATTATAACGACAACATGGAAATATTTCCTGTCCTTTTTATTTCGGAAGTATAAAAAAAAAAAAAAATACGTACTGACTATGCGAAAGTCACCATTATTATCAAGACCTAACACCCAAACAATGTGAAGTATTTCGTCCTTCACCGAGCTATTGACCAGTCCATTTTATGTCCGATGAAGCATGAGATTAGATTAACTCTAATTGTATTAGATACACAGTGTACGTACATGTAATTGAAATTTTCCATTGAAACTGGTAGGTAACAAAGAGTTTCAGGAGAAGATATGAACCTTGTCTTCAGAGAATGTAGGAGATGAGTACTATTATCTGTTTTCCTGTAAAAACGCAATCATTGAAAATTGGCAAGAAATTACATATTCTAAATTATTACCGCTCAAATCCAAATAAAACTAAACCAAAGGTCTGTTTAAGGTCATAATTATAAACGGAAGTTCTAAATGGTTTGTCTTTTTTTTCTGAAAAAATTTCTTCTTTGATTACGTGTATGTAATATAATCCTATGAATATTATGTTTTTGTAACTGGATTGTTTATTCATATATGTGTACGTGTGATACAATGTTAATGTTCCTCGTGTAACACATTTCCATGTGTTATAGTATCCAAATAAAACTGTGTGTATGGAGACCACGTGGTTAAAATCGCGTCATTTACAAATCATGATTGGAGTTAATCAATGTGATATAGATAAATCCTCTATACACAGGACAAATACCGGTCGTGTACAGTGTAGTTACCGTTATAGAAATGTTTTCACCTGCTGTTAACATCTGCCAATCACAGATTTTGATTACAATAGCGAGTATACCTGTATCGCAGTGACCCCATCGGACCCCTACAGCTTTGTTTTTACCTGCGGGCGGAATGTTGTTACATAAGGATTTAGCCTATGCTCCATGTTTACTAGTCTACCTGTATCTCACCTCTTACATTTGGGTCTTTTAGAATAAGGCACCTGCCGTTTTCCTTTTGAGGCCGTAATAGCGGAAGTAAAACCCGTTAAATCCGTATGCGATGATAATTGTATTAATCATTCTTAAATCATTTATGTATTTTAGATTTAAATTAGGTACGTAATTTGTATTGTTGAAAGTTATACATTTATGATATGTACATTGTACGTATTGGTTTAATGGTTGCAACATATCAAGATATACACGTACATTGAAATAAGAGCAATTACTTTCACTTACTTTCACTATATCTTTATATATACCCCCCCCCCCCCCCCCGTCCTCTCTCTCTCTCCCGCTAAACCAATTTGTAAACATGTTAAAAAATATTATTATATTAAAATATTATATTATGCCATCTTGCTGTATTTTTTTTCATGTATACTTGTGTCGGGAAAGGTGGTTTTTGCCCAATCTCTTATATACATATAAGTTACAATAAAAATATGTTTAAATAAAAAATCAGGGTAACTATTTATGTCAGGTTTCGTAAGAAAATAGAACACTCAGTATCCATATTTTTAATTTCAACACATCTTATTGACGAGATGTTAAGTCAGTAGGATTGGACATCAGACATAGCCTATATAGATCGATATCGTGATACACTTATTTATTGATCTTCATATTACTTTAATAAGGACGAACTTGGATATTTTACCCAAACATGCATATACAATTTACATATATATACACATAATACTAATCATAATAACAACATTATCCGTAATAAATCATGTACATGTATTTCTTTCAACAAGCACATACAAATGTACATGTACATGTATAATGTATATATGAGACATACGTTATGGGCTGGTTGTTCAAAACAAATGTGTTTTCATTTTATGAAAAATGTCAAGACTGGTTACCTATCAAACGGGTGATATACAGATTAATAAGTTTACAATACAGTACATTTTACCGTCTCAGCTTATGTAAATGATAAGGATGACCACAGTTCATTTCAAATATTTCATTCAGAGAATTACATAAATATTATATATATATGAAAGGATTGAACAACAAACTAAGCCTACATGTATCAGTGTATACTGCCCATCGCCAGCCGTCGAAAAACTGTCTCGGTACCCTGTACATTGCGCGTGCATTGTGCATACTACGACGTTTACCGAGCATTGAATACATTTGTAGGTAACTCAGACGGGCATGGCTACATAACGGCTGGCGATCGTACAATTCGACCACATTTCAAATCCTGCCTATATCAAAGAAAATGTTTCACTGACAGAACGAATTGCCTTCTTTATTTTGATATATCATACATAACTACGATACTTTAAGTGGATATACCACGCAAAAATGTATATAAGATAAATGATTGTTCGCGCACAGCGCTAGCGAGAGCTTAACTAGAGTACATGTGAAATATCACGTGACTTATTGCGAATCTACATCACCGTATACCAAAATAGATATAAACATATATATTGCACTCATATTTTGCTCAGTTGTCATCGCTGTGAGCTTCGCAACTTGTAGATATGTACATATGTATGCAAAATAGATAAATGTTGGTGGTTTGATCTCTTAATCTTCCGTATGCTGCATAAACTGATGGTTTTGTTTTCTATTATTCATGTAGTTAGTATAATTGACATCCAAACTTAAATATTTCATCAACTACGTCTTCCCCCATGTTATTGACACCAGCGAATATCAAATATGAGAACTACTTTTTATTTGAAAATGGTCACCTTTAGGTCGAAACAGGCCAAATTGCGTCATGTTCCTCTTTCATACGATCCAGCTAACATGTACATGTACTGTATGTACACCAAAAAGACAAAACAACTTAGAAATATATCAGAATACTTAATCTAATTAAAATCATATGTACATTTGCATTTTGCACTACGCTACTCTCCGTATGAACATTTTTAGATACAAGATGTTGTATGAAAAATAACTTTGTGTTTAACCTTTTTCTATGATTATACTTTAAGATCCATAAAATGTATTTTTGTTAAACTAAACTTCATTACTTAGGCTACCAAATTACTCTTGATTTGATACACAAGCAGAGAACAACTCAAGCAAGTGAATACGAAACATATTTTGTAACCGTTACATTACATTCTGCGAACGTTTCTGATGAAATAAATATGAGTTCCTTCTTATTCATCGTTATATTTAAAAAAAAAAGATTGCAGGATGTCTTGTGTCCATGTTACGGGAGCGGGATCGCTGGCTGAGCGGGTTTGCTGGCCCGCCGGAGCGGGATCGCTGGCTGAGCGGGTTTGCTGGCCCGCCGGAGCGGGATCGCTGGCTGAGCGGGTTTGCTGGCCAGCCGGAGCGGGATCGCTGGCTGAGCGGGTTTGTAGGCCTTCCGAAGCTGAATCGCTGGCTGAGCGGGGTTGCTGCCTTGTCAGAGCGGAATCGCTGCGTGAGCGGGATCGCAGCGACATCGCTTGCGCGGGATTACGGCGGGATTGCAGCGGGGTTTTAATCCCCATCGCTCGACGGGCGCAAACGCGCTGTGAGCGTTTGAGTACCAAATCACCCTCCTCGTACTGTATGTTGATTAAATAAGATTAAATAAAATTGGGTAGAGTTGAAGTATTTACCGAAAACATCTAATATTTGTTTATGATAAGTAGCCTGCATAAATTCATTTAAACGGTATACAAGTCATATTCAACTTGTCATTTTCATATTTTCTTTCATGAAAAGAAAGAACAGACTATAGCTGAAAGTCACTCAGGTGTTTGCCAGGTAATACAGGAAAATTTCAGAATGCTGGCTAAGTGAGAATGAACCAAAACACCGGCCATTAATGAGATAAGTTACCTGTTTTAGGGGCCTGTTATGTCATCGACTATTGTAAATAAAATATCGGGGCACGTTGCTATATAATATAGTTGTATGCTGCTTGACTTATAAAAATTGTAAGGAACTCGTCACATGAATAGAACGATATAAACGTTTAATTGTACAGTACCGCTATCTAACTCACACAAGACCGCAGAATGCATAAATATTTATATATATTTATATATGTTTTGACTGGCTTTGGTTGATGTTTGCTTTCCTATACGGCAGCCCTGTCGAGATTGACTAGTGGCTTAATGTGTACAGGGACTTTTACAAGCCTATATAACTACTTTTTATAGATGGACACTTACCGATTTCAGCCTTCTATGTGATATTTCATTCAAAATGTATCATGTTAAATATATTGATTTGTTACAATTAAGTAATTTATACAGTGTTAATTTACTATAAACAGTAAACGGAAGTAATATAACACGGTCAAATCTGTTTAACTAACTGACTGACTGACTAACTACATTGTTACTAGCTAACTACAATAACTAGGTAACTCAATGACTGACTGATTGTATAACTAGCTAAGTAAGTAACAAACTAAGTTACACTAACTACATATGGAACTAACTGACTTATTGACCGACCGACCGACTGACTAACTTACTACATGTAAGTTACACTAACTAACTAACTGACTTATTGACCGACCGACCGACTAACTAACGAACTACATGTATACTTGACTAACTAAATGTATTGTTTGTTGAGAGTGTAAAGAGAGTCGCAGTAAAGTACAATTTTCCGTGTTTGCCAGTTTCGGCCTTCGTATTCACACACACATACCGATCAATTTACTGTCCCTGATCCAGGAAGAATAAATCGGTTCGTTTAACACAAGCTACATTCCAAACAGCTAAATACGAATGTATTGCCGACGTAAGAACTGTATAAATATGGCGGCAGTGAAGTGGGCGATTGTGTTGTATGGTCTCTTATCCCTAGCAGGTAGGAACTGTAGACTGTATTTATCCAAACGTCAGTTTTACCATATGTATACGATGTACTGCGTCCTAATTACTTCTTTAATTAACATTTTCCTTCTTTCTACGTATACAACTGTTACTTCATATATACATTTGTACATGTTAATGATCACATGAGCGGTGTGTTTCGGAAAAAGAGAATGCAGATATCTTTAATAGATATTATGAACGTTTAAACTTGTTTTAAATGAATTGTTATTTTTAAGTTCGAAGGTTCAATTCTGATTCATACATATGTACATGTGCCCACATCATTGGAACATATCATGTCAACAACTAGTACGCAATTCAGACATTTCAACTTACCCTGGCATATGCGGGGTTATATAGAAGGTAGCCATTTGTAAAGCAGAAACCTTGGGTTTTGAAGATGCTTCATGATTAGGTCTGAGCCCTGGCTTATTACCATTATAGGGGTGGCGTCAAAGTGGCGGTTTATTACCACATAAGGTGATGGCGTCAGAGGAGCGGTTTATTACCACTCTAGGGTGGCGTCTGAGAAGTGGTTTATTACCACTTTAGGGGGGGGGGGGGGGGGGGGGCGTCAGAGAAGCGGTTTATTACCACTTTAGGTGTGGCGTCAGAGGAGCGGTTTATTACCACATAAGGGGTTGCGTCAGAGGAGCGGTTTATTACCACCTAAGAGGATGGCGTCAGAGGAGCGGTTTATTACCACATAAGGGTGGCGATAGAGGAGCGGTTTATTACCACTTTAGGGGTGGCGTCAGAGGAGCGGTTTATTACCACTTTAGGGGTGGCGCCAGAGGAGCGGTTTATTACCACGCTAGGGGTGGCGTCAGAGGAGCGGTATATTACCACACAAGGGGTGGCGCCAGAGGAGCGGTTTATTACCACGTTAGAGGTGGCGTCAGAGGAGCGGTTTATTACCACATAAGGGGATGGCGTCAGAGAAGCGTTTTATTACCACTTTCGGGGTGGCGTCAGTGGAGCGGTTTATTATCACTTTTGGGGTGGCGTCAGAGGAGCGGTTTATTACCACATAAGGGGATGGCGTCAGAGGAGCGTTTTATTACCGCTTTAGGAGTGGCGTCAGAGGAGCGGTTTATTACCACGTTAGGGGTGGCGTCAGAGGAGCGGATTATTACCACTTTAGGGGTGGCGTCAGAGGAGCGGTTTATTTCCATTTTAGGGGTGACGTCAGAGGAGCGGTTTATTACCACTTTAGGGGTGGCGTCAGAGGAGCGGTGTATTACCACTTTAGGGATTGCGTCAAAGAAGCGGTTTATTACCACATAAGGGGTGGCGTCAGAATGGCGGTTTATGACCACATAAGGGTTGGCGTCAGTGAGGCGGTTTATTACCACTTTAGGGATGGCGTCAGAGGAGCGGTTTATTACCACGTTAGGGGTGGCGTCAGAGGAGCGGTTTATTACCACATAAGGGGATGGCGTCAGAGGAGCGGTTTTTTACCACTTTCGGGGTGGCGTCGGAGGAGCGGTTTATTACCACTTCAGGGATGGCCTCAGAGGATCGGTTTATTACCACGTTAGGGGTGGCGTCAGAGGAGCGATTTATTACCACGTTAGGGGTGGCGTCAGAGGAGCGGTTTATTACCACATAAAGGGATGGCGTCAGAGAAGCGGTTAATTACAACTTTCGGGGTGGCGTCAGAGGAGCGGTTTATTATCACTTTAGGGGTGGCGTCAGAGGAGCGGTTTATTACCACATAAGGGGATGGCGTCAGAGGAACGTTTTATTACCACTTTAGGAGTGGCGTCAGAGGAGCGGTTTATTACCACTTTAGGGGTGGCGTCAGAGGAGCGGTGTATTACCACTTCAGGGGTGGCGTCAAAGAAGCGGTTTATTACCACATATGGGGTGGCGTCAGAATGGCGGTTTATGGCCACATAAGGGGTGGCGTCAGCGAGGCGGTTTATTACCACGTTAGGGGTGGCGTCAGAGGAGTGGTTTATTACCACTTTAGGGGTGGCGTCAGAGGTGCAGTTTATTACCACGTTAGGGGGTGGCGTCAGAGGAGCGGTTTATTACCATGTTAGGGATGGCGTCAGAGGAGCGGTTTATTACCACGTTAGGGGTGGCGTCAGAGGAGCGGTTTATTACCACTTTAGGGATGGCGTCAGAGGAGCGGTTTATTACCACGTTAGGGATGGCGTCAGAGGAGCGGTTTATTACCACTTTAGGGGTGGCGTCAGAGGAGCGGTTTATTACCACGTTAGAGGTGACGCCACAGGAGCGCTTTATTACCACGTTAGGGGTGGCGTCAGATGAGCGGTTTATTACCACTTTATGGGTGGCGTCAGAGGAACGGTTTATAACCACTTTTGGGGTGGCGTCAGAGTGACGGTTTATTACCACTTTAGGGATGGCGTCAGAGGAGCGGTTTATTACGACGTTAGGGGTGTCGTCGGAGGAGCGGTTTATTACCACATAAGGGGATGGCGTCAGAGGAGCGGTTTTTTTAACCACTTTCGGGATGGCGTCAGAGGAGCGGTTTATTACCACTTTAGGGATGGCGTCAGAGGAGCGGTTTATTACCACTCTAGGGGTGGCGTCAGAGGAGCGGTTTATTACCACGTTAGGGGTGGCGTCAGAGGAGCGGTTTATTACCACATAAGGGGATGGCGTCAGAGAAGCGGTTTATTACCACTTTCGGGGTGGCGTCAGAGGAGCGGTTTATTATCATTCAGGGGTGGCGTCAGAGTGGCGGTTTATTACGACATAAGGGGATGGCGTCAGAAGAGCGTTATATTACCACTTTTGGAGTGGCGTCAGAGCAGCGGTTTATTACCACGTGAGGGGTGGCGTCAGAGGAGCGGTTTATTACCGCATAAGTGGATGGCGTCAGAGGAGCGGTTTATTACCACTTTAGGGGTGGCGTCTGAGGAGCGGTTTATTACAACTTCAGGGGTGGCGTCAGAGGAGCGGTTTATTGCTATTTTATGGGTGACGTTAGAGGAACGGTTTAATACCACTTGAGGGGGTGACGTCAGAGGAGCGGTTTATTACCACATAAGTGGATGGCGCCAGATGAGCAGTTATTACCACATAAGGGATTGCGTCAAAGGAACGGTTTATTACCACTTTTGGGGTGGCGTCAGAGTGGCGGTTTATTACCACTTTAGGGATGTTGTCAGAGGAGCGGTTTATTACCACATGAGGGTGGCGCTAGAGGAGCGGTTTATTACCATTTGGGGATGGCGTCAGAGGAGCGGTTTATTACCACTCAAGGGGTGGCGTCTGAGAAGCGGTCTATTACCACTTCAGGGGTGGCGTCAGAGTGGCGGTTTATTACCACTTGAGGGGTGGCGTCAGAGGAGCAGTTTATTACCACTTTAGGGGTGGCGTCAGAGGAGCGGTTTATTACCACGTTAGGGGTGGCGTCAGAGGAGCGGTTTATTACCACATAAGGGGTGGCGCCAGAGGAGCGGTTTATTACTACGTTAGGGGTGGCGCCACAGGAGCGCTTTATTACCACGTTAGGGGTGGCGTCAGAGGAGCGGTTTATTACCACATAAGGGGTGGCGCCAGAGGAGCGGTTTATTACTACGTTAGGGGTGGCGCCACAGGAGCGCTTTATTACCACGTTAGGGGTGGCGTCAGAGGAGCGGCTTATTACCACTTGAGGAGTGGCGTCAGAGGAACGGTTTATAACCACATTTGAGATGGCGTTAGAGTGGGGTGTATTACCACTTGAGGGATGGCGTCAGAGGAGCGGTTTATTACCACGTTAGGGGTGGCGTCAGAGGAGCGGTTTATTACCACATAAGGGGATGGCGTCAGAGGAGCGGTTTTTTAACCACTTTCGGGGTGGCGTCAGAGGAGCGGTTTATTACCACTTTAGGTATGGCGTCAGAGGAGCGGTTTATTACCACGTTAGGGGTGGCGTCAGAGGAGCGGTTTATTACCACGTTAGGGATGGCGTCAGAGGAGCGGTTTATTACCACATAAGTGGATGGCGTCAGAGAAGCGGTTTATTACCACTTTCGGGGTGGCGTCAGAGGAGCGGTTTATTATCACTTCAGGGGTGGCGTCAGAGTGGCGGTTTATTACCACATAAGGGGATGGGGTCAGAGGAGCGTTTTATTACCACTTTAGGGGTGGGGTCAGAGGAGCGGTTTATTACCACATAAGGGGTTGCGTCAGATGAGCGGTTTATTACCACATAAGAGGATGTGGTCAGAGGAGCGGTTTATTACCACGTTAGGGGTGGCGTCAGAGGAGCGGTTTATTACCACGTTAGGGTTGGCGTCAGAGGAGCGGTTTATTACCACGTTAGGGGTGGCGTCAGAGGAGCGGTTAATTGCCACGTTAGGGGTGGCGTCAGAGGAGCGGTTTATTACCACGTTAGGGGGTGTCTATGTACATTGTTTTCTTAATGAAGGTTCAGGACAAGAAAAGAGGATGGCGTCGGAGAGATGGTTTACGGGACGAATTGTAATCAATTTATGCGATATCGTCTGATTTGCGGTGTATTAACTCTTTATCGGGGTCGTGTCGGAGTTGCGGTTTATTACCACTTGAATATTAGAACGTGAAGTTTGGCTCAAACCAACCAAAGAGGATGCAGTCGGAAAGGTTGTTTATTACCACATCAGGGGGGTGGTGTCAGAATGGTGGTTTAATACCACCTACGGACATCAGGGGATGAGGTAGAAGTTTTGGTTTATTACCACATAATGGGATTTGCGTCGGAGTGGTGGTTTATTAACATATAATGGATTGGTTTCGATTTAATGGTTCCAATTTGGGTGGCGGGATGCATTGATGGGGTTGTGTCCACTTTAACTTTAGCTGGTTGAGTCGCAATGGTGGTTCCTATCCACTTGTGATGGTTGGGCCGCAGTGGCGGTTCATGTCCTCTTGTGATGGTTTGACCGCAGTGGCGGTTCATGTCCTCTTGTGGTGGTTGGGCCGCAGTGGCGGTTCATGTCCTCTTGTAGTGGTTGGGCGGCAGTGGCGGTTCATGTCCTCTTGTGATGGTTGGGACACAGTGGCGGTTCATGTCCTCTTGTGATGGTTGGGCCGCAGTGGCGGTTCATGTCCTCTTGTGATGG
Source organism: Pecten maximus (assembly GCF_902652985.1). Lineage (NCBI taxonomy): Eukaryota > Metazoa > Mollusca > Bivalvia > Pectinida > Pectinidae > Pecten > Pecten maximus. The sequence continues at coordinate 14,734 of NW_022982973.1, forward strand.
TTGGGCCGCAGTGGCGGTTCATGTCCTCTTGTGATGGTTGAGTCATAATGGTGATTCCTATCCACTTGTGGTGGGGCCGCAGTGGCGGTTCATGTCCTCTTGTGATGGTTGGGCCGCAGTGGCGGTTCATGTCCTCTTAAGGTTGTATTGTCTCAATGGTGGTGTATTAAGCTGTGATCCATGACCAGTTCCCCTTTGAACAAATATATCATTGGGCCCAATTACAGTGTGAATTGGTGCAAAATACGTATGGATTATCTCATCACAATTTTAAAAATAAAATAAACAGAATTAAGCAGAAGCATTTTTAGATTTTATACAATGATTGCTAGAACCAATCAATAATGTCCGTTTTTAATCCCGGAAGAATAAATCGGTTCATTTATCACAACGGAAGTGGTCAGCTAACATGTCTACAAACAACGTATGACTAAAAGAATCTAGACTTGAGATACCTTACATACACTATGATAATAATCTGCTAATCATACATGTGATTCTTTACTGCAGAGCCGGGAATATAATGTGGCATATTTTGACGCTGTTCTAAATGTATGACAAAAAATGAAAAACTATGTACTGATGTCTACACCATAATGATACACAAGTTGTACTTATGAGTCTATTAAACTTTACTTAAGGTAGACCGACCCTTCTGTGACGTCACAGACATGAGTCCGGCGATCCGGCGATCCGGCGTCCGGCGATCCGGGCCCTTGATTATATTCACGAATAGTTACATCTGGTTTAATTTTCAAGTCAGCTTGGAGATAAATGTTTAGGCCTACAGCACGATGCGGTCAAGAGGTAAAGGGGTCAATTTTGTAAAACTAAAAGACTAGGTAAGGCTTATGCTTTCAATGAAGTGAGAACATAAATTAAAGATGGTCCATTGAAAACAAGGACAGCGCCGATGTATCACATAATGTGCCAATGTGTGACGACCATATAACGTTAGTTACAGTCTCGGCGGAGACAATTTATATCAAGTCAGGAAGAGGTTAGCACATCTCCAATTTATGGCAATGTAGAACAAGGGGACACTTCATGGCGCACGGGCCGACGCATAGTGGAGTTGGGGACTTTGGCCGATGCTCTAAAAGCATGTGCACTTTGCGGCAACCAACAATTACTTCAGTATGTACTCCATCTGTCAGATTGTATATTGTTAGGGGAACGTAAGTTCGGCCTTGCGCACTTTACATGTGATATATTGTTATTCAGAATGCGAGGTAGTCAACCATATTCCAACCGCGGGTAGACACAGATCAGAAAAAAGGAGGAAACGCATGGGACGTAAACACAAAACTTCCAACATTCATTGATGGTATAAAAGATCTATATAAACTCTCACGAAATTTACGTTGACATTCGACAATTTTTCAAAAACCTAAAGTATTAGATGACGAAGCTAGGAATGTGTCTGAGCACAGCCCGATTGTATGTTCTATAAAAGTTTCACAGTTGTCATCTCATTGTAACACATCTAACTTTGTAAAACATAACTGGAAAAAGGCTCTTAAGAACGGTAATATTAGCAATATCATTTTCATTAATATGCAGTGATTCAATACAAGTTTGGTCTGGAGTAACATAGTCTAGGAGTGTTTTAGTTCTCGCATTAAAATCACCCATTAAAGCAACATATTTGTGGCCTTCTGACATGTCAAGTAATTAATTTTCAATATCATTAAATGCATCAATGTTAACATATTTCGAATTCTCTGGAGGCAAATATATACATCCAAACATTACATCAGAATTTATATCAAGATGGTTTTTCGAAACTGTCCTCCATTGGATATATTCGATTTCTGTGTCATGAAATTTTACATGACTCCGTACTTTCTTTTTATATATTACAACAATTCCGCCTGATTTCTTTTTACATGATTTACTTATCCGAGTCGAGAACAAATGCAAGGGATGTTCGTAAAGTTTATACAAGAATGTGTAGATTTATAGAAAAGTAAATTGATTCTAAAGTGATTTTTTTACCAAGCAGTGCTTCTCCATTCTTTAATGTTCTTAGTAATTATCACAACTATATATATATAATGCGACGTCTTGTTACACATGTTAGTGTGTCAGAGTGCTATAAATAAAATATCGATCCCGAACACACACACGAGACCCTATACCACCTCCTTGGGTATTTAATTCGGCGCTAAAATGTAATTGGAGAGGAAAAATACAAAATAAATAAATAAATAAATAAATTTAAGTTACAGTGATTAAAGACAATTGCACTTGTTAATACATCTATTATTAACATCACAATTAAAACTTGAAACTAGAGATGAAGCTAGGTTTCATAATATATGTTGATTAAATAAGATTAAATAAAATTGGGTAGAGTTGAAGTATTTACCGAAAACATCTAATATTTGTTTATGATAAGTAGCCTGCATAAATTCATTTAAACGGTATACAAGTCATATTCAACTTGTCATTTTCATATTTTCTTTCATGAAAAGAAAGAACAGACTATAGCTGAAAGTCACTCAGGTGTTTGCCAGGTAATACAGGAAAATTTCAGAATGCTGGCTAAGTGAGAATGAACCAAAACACCGGCCATTAATGAGATAAGTTACCTGTTTTAGGGGCCTGTGATGTCATTGACTATTGTTAATAAAATATCGGGGCACGTTGCTTTATAATATAGTTGTATGCAGGTTGACACTTACCGATTTCAGCCTTCTATGTGATATTTCATTCAAAATGTATCATGTTAAAGATGTTGATTTGTTACAATTAAATAATTTATACAGTGTTAATTCACTATAAACAGTAAACGGAAGTAATATAACACGGTCAAATCTGTTTAACTGACTGACTAACTAACTACATTGTAACTAGCTAACTACAATAACTAGGTAACTCAATGACTGACTGATTGCATAACTAGCTAAGTAAGTAACAAACTAAGTAACTAACTAAGTTACACTAACTAACTAACTGACTTATTGACCGACCGACCGACTGACTAACTAACTACATGTAAGTAACACTAACTAACTAACTGACTTTTTGACCGACCGACCGACCGACTGACTAACTCACTACATGTAAGTTAAACTAACTAACTAACTGACTTATTGACCGACCGACCGACTGACTAACTAACTACATGTAAGTTACACTAACTAACTAACTTACTGACTTATTGACTGATCGACTGACTAACTAACTACTTGTATACTTGACTAACTAAATGTATTGTTTGTTGAGAGTGTAAAGAGAGTCGCAGTAAAGTACAATCTTCCGTGTTTGCCAGTTTCGGCCTTCGTATTCACACACATCACACACATACCGATCAATTTACTGTACCTGATCCAGGAAGAATAAATCGGTTCGTTTAACACAAGCTACACTCCAAACAGTTTACTAAATACGAATGTAACGCCGACGTAAGAACTGTATAAATATGGCAGCAGTGAAGTGGACGATTGTGTTGTATGGTCTCTTATCCCTAGCAGGTAGGAACTGTAGACTGTATTTATCCAAACGTCAGTTTTACCATATGTATACGATGTACTGTGTTTTGGCTGACATGCCAGCCTCCTCGAGACCAATTGAAATGTTCATTAACCATGTAGAGCTATTAGAATCGCTTGTCTCTATTTATTCGGAACGAGGACCAGTAATAATTATAGGTGATTTGAATGTTAAGATTAAGGGTCCTCGCTACCAATTTAAAGATGACGAGAGATCTCGAATTTTTCAGTTATTTTTAGACAGAATGAACTTACTGTCTACCAATGTACAGTTAAATTGCAAGGGACCTGTTTCTACATATTGGCCCCAGACCGGTAAATGCACGTGTATTGACCACGATCTCGTCTAATCAAATACGATTGACCTTGTTGATTCATGTGAAGTATTAGATGACGAAGCTATGAATGTGTCTGAACACAGCCAGATTGTATGTTCTATAAAAGTTTCATTGTTGTCATCTCATTGTAACACATCTATCTTTGTAAAACATAACTGGAAAAAGGCTCTTAAGAACGGTAATATTAGCAATTATAAGCTGGAGTTGGAAAACAATCTTAAATTAATAAAATTTCCTAAAGAACAAGTGTCTAACGAAGATATAGATCAGTTTAGCAGAGATATTGTTTCTGCTATTCTACAATCATCAAAATCTACTTTACCTGTAACAAAATACAAAAGTTATCTAAAACCATATTGGTCCAATAAACTAGCAGAAATGCACAATATAGTGAAAATTAAAAGACAAATATGGATAAGTGAAGGTAAACCTAGAAAATCTAACAGTTTTTTTTCATTTATAAAGAAAGTACAACTTCTTTTAGAAGAAAACTCCGAGAGGCATTCAATAAGTATATGTCTGACCAATTTAATGAAATAGAAAAATGTAGTGAACTTGACCATAATTTATTCTGGCAATTATATAAAGGAAAAGCATGTAAAAGTAAAACATGTCAAACCGAAATGAAATACAACAATGTAATTTTACGAGACCCCAAAGACATTGTCGAAGCATGGGTGTCACATTTTGAAAATCTGTTTCAGGATAAACATGATGGAGATTTTGATAATACATTCCAAAGAGAAAGTATAAACTGTGTTAATGAAATTGAAAATAAAGTTCATAATGAGGTAGACGTATACCTAAATGAATGCATCACCACCTCGGAGATTGTCGTGGTGTCTAAAGGTCTAAAATCTAAGAAAGCAGGAGGATGGGACAGTATAGTATATGAGCACATTAAACATGGTGGAACAACACTTCTTGAAAATATTGTCACCTTATTTAATAATGTTATAAAAAATGAATATATTCCAAAAGACTGGAAGAAAGGTATAACTATAACTTGATATAAAGGTCAAGGTAAAAAGAGAGAAGACCCCAATAGCTATCGGGAAATTACATTGTTACCTGTTTTATTTAAAATGTTTGAAATGGTTTTATCACAAAGAATACAACGAGTTATTAAATTCCCGCCTGTTTCCAAATAGAAAACAGACTCAAAAGAATTTGTGTAGTTTATGCACATTATTTAGTTTTCAAGAGTGTATTAGTCATAATATTGAATACGGTTCCAAAGTACATGTTGCTTTTTTAGACAGTAACAAAGCGTTTGACACTGTGTGACACGCTGGATTATTGTATAAAATATATGAATTGGGACAAACGCCAAAAACGTGGATTTTACTGAAATGTATGTATACAAATGTTGAAAGTTGTGTTTTATTTAATAGATTACATTCCCCCATGCTTAAGATGGAACGTGGAATATTACAAGGAGGGGCGTTGTCTGTCAGGGTGTATTTAGTATACATTAATGAATTATTAAATGTAATAGAAAATTCTGGCTTAGGTGTAGCAATAGTTGATTTAAATGGTAATGTTCCTACACAGGCAGACGATATTTGTCTTGTGAGTACGGGTCTTAAAAGTCTTCAGAAAATGATATCAATATGTGAGAATTATATCAAAAAATGGCGGTTTTCATTCTCTGCTGTAAAAAGCAAAATGATAACTTTCATAAATACAAAAAGTAGAACTTGTATTTTATATAATGAGCTTTATCTCTATAATTGTATAATGCCACGGACTGACAGCATTACACATGTTGGTATTGTTTTAAACTCTCAAAGGAACTCTTTCGAGAGAACAGCATTTGCTTGTAATAAGTTACGATCGGGTACAATGTCCCTTGTCCGTTCTGGTGCACATCCTTGTGCCCTCAATCCTCTAACAGTAGCGAAGCTTATTAAAATTAAAGTTTCTCCATCCGCTTTATACGGGTGTGAGCTTTGGCAATTGACAAAAACCGAAATACAAATGCTAAACAGAACACACATTTTATTGTTAAATCTATCCAAGGGTTTGAAAAAAGAACCAGTGTCTTGATAAAGGGGCGGATTGCCTCGAAAATTTGACAATTTACTTTTCTGTACTGTCGTTATTACTACTTGACATATATATATATATATATATATATGTGTGTGTGTGTGTGTGTGTGTGTGTGTGTTTTGACTGGTTTTGGTTGATGTTTGCCTTCCTATACGACAGCCCTGTCGAGATTGACTAGTGGCTAAATGCATACAGGGACTTTTACAAGCCTATTTAACTACTTTTTATAGATGGACACTTACCGATTTCAGCATTCTATGTGATATTTCATTCAAAATGTATCATGTTAAAGATAATGATTTGTTACAATTAAATAATTTATACAATGTTAATTCACTATAAACATGTAAACAGTAATATAACACGGTCAAATATGTTTAACTGACTGACTGACTAACTACAATGTACATTGTAACTAGCTAACTACAATAACTAGGTAACTGAATGACTGACTGATTGCATAACTAGCTAAGTAAGTAACAAACTAAGTAACTAACTAAGTTACACTAACTAACTAACTGACTTATTGACCGACCGACCGACTGACTAACTAACTACATGTGAATTACACTAACTAACTAAATGACTTATTGACTGACCGACTGACTAACTAACTACATGTATACTTGACTAACTAAATGTATTGTTTGTTGAGAGTGTAAAGAGAGTCGCAATAAAGTACAATCTTCCGTGTTTGCCAGTTTCGGTCTTCGTATTCACACACACATACCACCGATCAATTTACTGTACCTGATCCAGGAAGAATAAATCGGTTCGTTTAACACAAGCTACATTCCAAACAGCTAAATACGAATGTATTGCCGGCGTAAGAACTGTATAAATATGGCGGCAGTGAAGTGGGCGATTGTGTTGTATGGTCTCTTTTCCCTAGCAGGTAGGAACTGTAGACTGTAAATTTATCCAAACGTCAGTTTTACCATAATGTATTCGATGTACTGCGTCTTAATTACTTCTTTAATTAACATTGTCCTTCTTTCTACGTATACAACTGTTATTTTATATATACATTTGTACATGTTAATGTTCACATGAGCGGTGTGTTTCGGAAAAGAGAATGCAGATATCTTTAATAGATATTATGAACGTTTAAACTTGTTTTAAATGTATTGTTATTTTGAAGTTCGAAGGTTCAATTCTGAGAAGGTTTCAACTATACGGCAAAATTTT
>NW_022982974.1:0-34520 GCF_902652985.1 Pecten maximus
GGAAAAAAGTCACCGTCCCACATTATAAACAAAATATCTTGATTTTTTTACCGTTAAAGACATGTATAGTGTAAGTATCAGAGGATTTTCTTTCCATTCAGTAAAGTTGTTGTCGAGAAGATTGCCAAGAGTAGGCGGCACATCGGCCAGTCGTAATAGTTTCTCCGCAATTGTAACATGCGTTTCAGAAAAAATAAACCCGGACAATAATATCGGACGTGCGGACAGGTATGGCGGTTTGCTATTGTCTCGTGATTTATATCATCAAAACAAAAAATCAGAAGATACTTGTCTCACTTACCAAATTATCACGTGTCATACTTACCAAAACATCACGTGTCACACATACCAAATCATCATGTGTCATACTTACCAAATCATCACGTGACACACTTACCAAATCATCACGTGACACACTTACCAAATCATCACGTATCACACTTACCAAATCATCACATGTCACACTTACCAAATCATCACGTGACACACTTACCAAATCATCACATGTCACACTTACCAAATCATCACGTATCACACTTACCAAATCATCACATGTCACACTTACCAAATCATCACGTGACACACTTACCAAATCATCACATGTGTCACACTTACCAAATCATCACGTGACATACTTACCAAATCATCACGTGACACACTTACCAAATCATCACGTGACATTTACCAAATCATCACGTATCACACTTACCAAATCATCACATGTCACACTTACCAAATCATCACGTGACACACTTACCAAATCATCACATGTGTCACACTTACCAAATCATCACATGTCACACTTACCAAATCATCACGTGACACACTTACCAAATCATCACATGTCACACTTACCAAATCATCACGTGACACATTTACCAAATCATCACGTATCACACTTACTAAATCAACACATGTGTCACACTTACCATACTATCGCGTGTCACACTTACCAAATCCTCACATGTGTCACACTTACCAAATCCTCACATGTGTCACACTTACCAAATCCTCACATGTGTCACACTTACCAAATCATCACATGTGTCACACTTACCAAATCATCACATGTCACACTTACCAAATCATCACGTGACACACTTACCAAATCATCACATGTGTCACACTTACCAAACTATCGCGTGTCACACTTACCAAATCCTCACATGTGTCACACTTACCAAATCATCACATGTGTCACACTTACCAAATCAACATGTGTCACACTTACCAAATCATCACATGTGTCACACTTACCAAATCATCACATGTGTCACACTTACCAAATCATCACATGTGTCACACTTACCATACTATCCCGTGTCACACTTACCAAATCATCACATGTGTCACACTTACCAAATCATCACATGTGTCACACTTACCATACTATCGCGTGTCACACTTACCAAATCATCACATGTGTCACACTTACCAAATCCTCACATGTGTCACACTTACCATACTATCCCGTGTCACACTTACCAAATCAACATGTGTCACACTTACCATACTATCATGTGTCACACTTACCAAATCATCAAATGTGTCACACTTACCAAATCCTCACATGTGTCACACTTACCAAATCATCATGTGTCACACTTACCAAATCATCACATGTGTCACACTTACGAAATCATCACGTGTCACACTTACCAAATCATCACGTGACACACTTACCAAATCATCACATGTGTCACACTTACCAAACTATCGCGTGTCACACTTACCAAATCCTCACATGTGTCACACTTACCAAATCATCACATGTGTCACACTTACCAAATCATCACATGTGTCACACTTACCAAATCAACATGTGTCACACTTACCAAATCATCACATGTGTCACACTTACCATACTATCGCGTGTCACACTTACCAAATCCTCACATGTGTCACACTTACCAAATCCTCACATGTGTCACACTTACCAAATCCTCACATGTGTCACACTTACCAAATCCTCACATGTGTCACACTTACCAAATCATCACATGTGTCACACTTACTAAATCATTAATATGTCACACTTACCAAATCATCACGTGACACACTTACCAAATCATCACGTGTCACACTTACCAAACTATCGCGTGTCACACTTACCAAATCCTCACATGTGTCACACTTACCAAATCCTTACATGTGTCACACTTACCAAATCATCACATGTGTCACACTTACCAAATCAACATGTGTCACACTTACCAAATCATCACATGTGTCATACTTACCAAATCATCACATGTGTCACACTTACCAAATCATCACATGTGTCACACTTACCATACTATCCCGTGTCACACTTACCAAATCATCACATGTGTCACACTTACCAAATCATCACATGTGTCACACTTACCATACTATCGCGTGTCACACTTACCAAATCATCACGTGTCACACTTACCAAATCCTCACATGTGTCACACTTACCATACTATCCCGTGTCACACTTACCAAATCAACATGTGTCACACTTACCATACTATCGCGTGTCACACTTACCAAATCATCAAATGTGTCACACTTACCAAATCCTCACATGTGTCACACTTACCAAATCATCATGTGTCACACTTACCAAATCATCACATGTGTCACACTTACGAAATCATCACGTGTCACACTTACCAAATCATCACGTGACACACTTACCAAATCATCACATGTGTCACACTTACCAAACTATCGCGTGTCACACTTACCAAATCCTCACATGTGTCACACTTACCAAATCATCACATGTGTCACACTTACCAAATCATCACATGTGTCACACTTACCAAATCAACATGTGTCACACTTACCAAATCATCACATGTGTCACACTTACCATACTATCGCGTGTCACACTTACCAAATCCTCACATGTGTCACACTTACCAAATCATCACATGTGTCACACTTACCAAATCCTCACATGTGTCACACTTACCAAATCCTCACATGTGTCACACTTACCAAATCATCACATGTGTCACACTTACTAAATCATTAATATGTCACACTTACCAAATCATCACGTGACACACTTACCAAATCATCACATGTGTCACACTTACCAAACTATCGCGTGTCACACTTACCAAATCCTCACATGTGTCACACTTACCAAATCCTCACATGTGTCACACTTACCAAATCATCACATGTGTCACACTTACCAAATCAACATGTGTCACACTTACCAAATCATCACATGTGTCACACTTACCAAATCATCACATGTGTCACACTTACCAAATCATCACATGTGTCACACTTACCATACTATCCCGTGTCACACTTACCAAATCATCACATGTGTCACACTTACCAAATCATCACATGTGTCACACTTACCATACTATCGCGTGTCACACTTACCAAATCATCACATGTGTCACACTTACCAAATCCTCACATGTGTCACATTTACCATACTATCCCGTGTCACACTTACCAAATCAACATGTGTCACACTTACCATACTATCGCGTGTCTCACTTACCAAATCATCAAATGTGTCACACTTACCAAATCCTCACATGTGTCACACTTACCAAATCATCATGTGTCACACTTACCAAATCATCACATGTGTCACACTTACGAAATCATCACGTGTCACACTTACCAAATCATCACGTGACACACTTACCAAATCATCACATGTGTCACACTTACCAAACTATCGCGTGTCACACTTACCAAATCCTCACATGTGTCACACTTACCAAATCCTCACATGTGTCACACTTACCAAATCATCACATGTGTCACACTTACCAAATCAACATGTGTCACACTTACCATACTATCATGTGTCACACTTACCAAATCATCACATGTGTCACACTTACCAAATCCTCACATGTGTCACACTTACCAAATCATCACGTGTCACACTTACCAAATCATCACTTGTGTCACACTTACCAAATCACCACATGTGTCACACTTACCAAATCCTCACATGTGTCACACTTACTAAATCATTAATATGTCACACTTACCAAATCAACACGTGCAGGTTTGAATATAACTCCAATACGACAGATGCCGAGCAGTTCTCAGTAAATCTCCGTACCACTTATCCGAGATAATTCTCACGAAAAATCGACAATATTGAATATGACTAGTGTCACACCAGAAAACACCTCCCAACCCTGCACGACCGTTCTCCATAGAAGCAATACACAGCCGTAATGACCAACATTGACCGGTACTTCTCGTGGTCTGTATGAAGTATATTTGTCCAGCAATATTTACCATCAATACAATCTTAAACAGAAGGATAGAGTCAACAGAGCGAGTTTCGCGATACTGCTCTTCAACGCTATTTAATTTCAGCCATTGACAGTTAAGACTTTCTCAGGTACTTCATTAGATCTCAAAGGAGAACAAATATCTTATTGAATCGAAACAAGTTTAGGATTTTACTGTCATGTAAACACTGTTAACATTAAAAGGTACAGACTTCCGCTTCAGTTTTACGTTTGGGAGCAATCACAAACAGTATAAGGTCAATATTTGTTACAACAAATATGAAAGTAGACTGGCAAACAACCCGACCTCCAGTTCTTTAGGTGTAATCATATTAAATGGCGAGAGTTAATCACGGCAAAGTTTTTCTATACAACATTAAGACTTATTTAACCAAATATTATATTTCACAATGACAGAATTTCGCTAAAAGAAATCCCATTGATTTTGCGATTTGTTCTTTTAACTAATCGGTCGTTACTTCATGTTTACGGTACATTGACACTACCTTCTAATGACTCGTTGTTTTATTGTTATTATAAATAATGATAGCTTTGTCACGTCGTTGTGACTTTCCTAGTATTAAAATGTACAAATCCCCAATGCATAGAGTTTGTTCACTCCCCCCCCCCCCCCCCCCCCTCATGTAACATTGTTTATCTAGTAATAAGTGTAATAATATAAGATGTTTTATAAATTATACCAGATATCATATTAAATTAGAGGATCAAAGAATAGATTAACAATTCACATTAGAGTAAACAGACTAGTCTACGTCTGTAAGGATTGTACAAAGCACACATGTGATACTAGTTCTCTTGCCAAATGAATTGAGAGTTAGATAAAGTAGAGCCCTAATTAATTCAGCTGCACCATACAGCTGTTTCGTTCTTCAAGGACTCGTCGGTGATGTTAGAGACACCATACAGCTGTATCGTCCTTGTAGGACTCGTCAGCGATGCTATGGCATAACGTATTGATGATAGGAGGCGACTAAAACAAGAAAAATATCAAAAGTAATGTCAAAATTTGAATGACAAAGTACAAAAGAAAAAAAACCCTGATAATATTCAATATTGCATTTCAGAAGTACGTTACATAGATGTGTTTATTCTGTACCGTGTTACTGTTCCAGATGTGGTAGTTTGGGCTACACTAGTCGAGATGGTGTTCAGAAAAAGTTATTATACAGTCGATACATTTCCTCCCTTTCCCAGGGTTGTTACTAACCAAGATCACACCAAGTTATTATACAGTCGATACATTTCCTCCCTTCCCCAGGGTTGTTACTAAGATTTCACCAAGTTATTATACAGTCGACACATTTCCTCCCTTTCCCAGGGTTGTTACTAACCAAGATCTCACCAAGTTATTATACAGTCGATACATTTCCTCCCTTTCCCAGGGTTGTTACTAACCAGGATCTCACCAAGTTATTATACAGTCGATACATTTCCTCCCTTTCCCAGGGTTGTTACTAACCAAGATCTCACCAAGTTATTATACAGTTGATACATTTCCTTCCTTTCCCAGGGTTGTTACTAACAAAGATCTCACCAAGTAATTATACAGTCGATACATTTCCTTCCTTTCCCAGGGTTGTTACTAACCAAGATCTCACCAAGTTATTATACAGTCGATACATTTCCTCCCTTTCCCAGGTTTGTTACTAACCAAGATCACACCAAGTTATTATACAGTCGATACATTTCCTCCCTTTCCCAGGGTTGTTACTAACCAAGACCACACCAAGTTATTATACAGTCGGTACATTTCCTCCCTTTCCCAGGGTTGTTACTAACCAAGATCTCACCAAGTTATTATACAGTCGATACATTTCCTCCCTTTCCCAGGGTTGTTACTAACCAAGATCTCACCAAGTTATTATACAGTCGATACATTTCCTCCCTTTCCCAGGGTTGTTGCTAAGATCTCAACAAGTTATTATACAGTCGATACAACTCCTCCCTTTCCCAGGGTTGTTACTAACCAAGATCTCACCAAGTTATTATACAGTCGATACATTTCCTCCCTTTCCCAGGGTTGTTACTAACCAAGATCTCACCAAGTTATTATACAGTCGATACATTTCCTCCCTTTCCCAGGGTTGTTACTAAGATCTCAACAAGTTATTATACAGTCGATACAACTCCTCCCTTTCCCAGGGTTGTTACTAACCAAAAACTCACCAAGTTATTATACAGTCGGTACATTTCCTCCCTTTCCCAGGGTTGTTACTAACCAAGATCTCACCAAGTTATTATACAGTCGATACATTTCCTCCCTTTCCCAGGGTTGTTACTAACCAAGACCACACCAAGTTATTATACAGTCGATACATTTCCTCCCTTTCCCAGGGTTGTTACTAACCAAGATCTCACCAAGTTATTATACAGTTGATACATTTCCTTCCTTTCCCAGGGTTGTTACTGACAAAGATCTCACCAAGTAATTATACAGTCGATACATTTCCTTCCTTTCCCAGGGTTGTTACTAACCAAGATCTCACCAAGTTATTATACAGTCGATACATTTCCTCCCTTTCCCAGGTTTGTTACTAACCAAGATCACACCAAGTTATTATACAGTCGATACATTTCCTCCCTTTCCCAGGTTTGTTACTAACCAAGATCACACCAAGTTATTATACAGTCGATACATTTCCTCCCTTTCCCAGGGTTGTTACTAACAAAGACCACACCAAGTTATTATACAGTCGATACATTTCCTCCCTTTCCCAGGGTTGTTACTAACCAAGATCTCACCAAGTTATTATACAGTCGATACATTTCCTCCCTTTCCCAGGGTTGTTACTAACCAAGATCTCACCAAGTTATTATACAGTCGATACATTTCCTCCCTTTCCCAGGGTTGTTACTAACCAAGATCTCACCAAGTTATTATACAGTCGATACATTTCCTCCCTTTCCCAGGGTTGTTGCTAAGATCTCAACAAGTTATTATACAGTCGATACAACTCCTCCCTTTCCCAGGGTTGTTACTAACCAAAAACTCACCAAGTTATTATACAGTCGGTACATTTCCTCCCTTTCCCAGGGTTGTTACTAACCAAGATCTCACCAAGTTATTATACAGTCGGTACATTTCTTCCCTTTCCCAGGGTTGTTACTAACCAAGATCTCACCAAGTTATTATACAGTCGATACATTTCCTCCCTTACCCAGGGTTGTTACTAACCAAGATCTCACCAAGTTATTATACAGTCGATACATTTCCTCCCTTTCCCAGGGTTGTTACTTACCAAGATCTCACCAAGTTATTATACAGTCGATACATTTCCTCCCTTTCCCAGGGTTGTTACTAACCAAGACCACACCAAGTTATTATACAGTTGATACATTTCCTCCCTTTCCCAGGGTTGTTACTAACCAAGATCTCACCAAGTTATTATACAGTCGATACATTTCCTCCCTTTCCCAGGGTTGTTATTAAGATCTCACCAAGTAATTATACGGTCGGTACATTTCCTCCCTTTCCCAGGGTTGTTACTGACCAAGATCTCACCGAGTTATTATACAGTCGATACATTTCCTCCCTTTTCCAGGGTTGTTACTAACCAAGATCTCACCAAGTTATTATACAGTTGATACATTTCCTCCCTTTCCCAGGGTTGTTACTAACCAAGATCTCACCAAGTTATTATACAGTCGATACATTTCCTCCCTTTCCCAGGGTTGTTACTGACAAAGACCTCACCAAGTTATTATACAGTCGATACATTTCCTCCCTTTCCCAGGGTTGTTACTAAGATCTCACCAAGTTATTATACAGTCGGTACATTTCATTCCTTTCCCAGGGTTGTTACTAACCAAGATCACACCAAGTTATTATACAGTCGATACATTTCCTCCCTTCCCCAGGGTTGTTACTAAGATTTCACCAAGTTATTATACAGTCGACACATTTCCTCCCTTTCCCAGGGTTGTTACTAACCAAGATCTCACCAAGTTATTATACAGTCGATACATTTCCTCCCTTTCCCAGGGTTGTTACTAACCAGGATCTCACCAAGTTATTATACAGTCGATACATTTCCTCCCTTTCCCAGGGTTGTTACTAACCAAGATCTCACCAAGTTATTATACAGTCGATACATTTCCTCCCTTTCCCAGGGTTGTTACTAAGATCTCACCAAGTTATTATACAGTCGGTACATTTCATTCCTTTCCCAGGGTTGTTACTAACCAAGATCACACCAAGTTATTATACAGTCGATACATTTCCTCCCTTCCCCAGGGTTGTTACTAAGATTTCACCAAGTTATTATACAGTCGACACATTTCCTCCCTTTCCCAGGGTTGTTACTAACCAAGATCTCACCAAGTTATTATACAGTCGATACATTTCCTCCCTTTCCCAGGGTTGTTACTAACCAGGATCTCACCAAGTTATTATACAGTCGATACATTTCCTCCCTTTCCCAGGGTTGTTACTAACCAAGATCTCACCAAGTTATTATACAGTCGATACATTTCCTTCCTTTCCCAGGGTTGTTACTAACAAAGATCTCACCAAGTAATTATACAGTCGATACATTTCCTTCCTTTCCCAGGGTTGTTACTAACCAAGATCTCACCAAGTTATTATACAGTCGATACATTTCCTCCCTTTCCCAGGTTTGTTACTAACCAAGATCACACCAAGTTATTATACAGTCGATACATTTCCTCCCTTTCCCAGGGTTGTTACTAACCAAGACCACACCAAGTTATTATACAGTCGGTACATTTCCTCCCTTTCCCAGGGTTGTTACTAACCAAGATCTCACCAAGTTATTATACAGTCGATACATTTCCTCCCTTTCCCAGGGTTGTTACTAACCAAGATCTCACCAAGTTATTATACAGTCGATACATTTCCTCCCTTTCCCAGGGTTGTTGCTAAGATCTCAACAAGTTATTATACAGTCGATACAACTCCTCCCTTTCCCAGGGTTGTTACTAACCAAGATCTCACCAAGTTATTATACAGTCGATACATTTCCTCCCTTTCCCAGGGTTGTTACTAACCAAGATCTCACCAAGTTATTATACAGTCGATACATTTCCTCCCTTTCCCAGGGTTGTTACTAAGATCTCAACAAGTTATTATACAGTCGATACAACTCCTCCCTTTCCCAGGGTTGTTACTAACCAAAAACTCACCAAGTTATTATACAGTCGGTACATTTCCTCCCTTTCCCAGGGTTGTTACTAACCAAGATCTCACCAAGTTATTATACAGTCGATACATTTCCTCCCTTTCCCAGGGTTGTTACTAACCAAGACCACACCAAGTTATTATACAGTCGATACATTTCCTCCCTTTCCCAGGGTTGTTACTAACCAAGATCTCACCAAGTTATTATACAGTTGATACATTTCCTTCCTTTCCCAGGGTTGTTACTGACAAAGATCTCACCAAGTAATTATACAGTCGATACATTTCCTTCCTTTCCCAGGGTTGTTACTAACCAAGATCTCACCAAGTTATTATACAGTCGATACATTTCCTCCCTTTCCCAGGGTTGTTACTAACCAAGATCACACCAAGTTATTATACAGTCGATACATTTCCTCCCTTTCCCAGGTTTGTTACTAACCAAGATCACACCAAGTTATTATACAGTCGATACATTTCCTCCCTTTCCCAGGGTTGTTACTAACAAAGACCACACCAAGTTATTATACAGTCGATACATTTCCTCCCTTTCCCAGGGTTGTTACTAACCAAGATCTCACCAAGTTATTATACAGTCGATACATTTCCTCCCTTTCCCAGGGTTGTTACTAACCAAGATCTCACCAAGTTATTATACAGTCGATACATTTCCTCCCTTTCCCAGGGTTGTTACTAACCAAGATCTCACCAAGTTATTATACAGTCGATACATTTCCTCCCTTTCCCAGGGTTGTTACTAAGATCTCAACAAGTTATTATACAGTCGATACAACTCCTCCCTTTCCCAGGGTTGTTACTAACCAAAAACTCACCAAGTTATTATACAGTCGGTACATTTCCTCCCTTTCCCAGGGTTGTTACTAACCAAGATCTCACCAAGTTATTATACAGTCGGTACATTTCTTCCCTTTCCCAGGGTTGTTACTAACCAAGATCTCACCAAGTTATTATACAGTCGATACATTTCCTCCCTTACCCAGGGTTGTTACTAACCAAGATCTCACCAAGTTATTATACAGTCGATACATTTCCTCCCTTTCCCAGGGTTGTTACTTACCAAGATCTCACCAAGTTATTATACAGTCGATACATTTCCTCCCTTTCCCAGGGTTGTTACTAACCAAGACCACACCAAGTTATTATACAGTTGATACATTTCCTCCCTTTCCCAGGGTTGTTACTAACCAAGATCTCACCAAGTTATTATACAGTCGATACATTTCCTCCCTTTCCCAGGGTTGTTATTAAGATCTCACCAAGTAATTATACGGTCGGTACATTTCCTCCCTTTCCCAGGGTTGTTACTGACCAAGATCTCACCGAGTTATTATACAGTCGATACATTTCCTCCCTTTTCCAGGGTTGTTACTAACCAAGATCTCACCAAGTTATTATACAGTTGATACATTTCCTCCCTTTCCCAGGGTTGTTACTAACCAAGATCTCACCAAGTTATTATACAGTCGATACATTTCCTCCCTTTCCCAGGGTTGTTACTGACAAAGACCTCACCAAGTTATTATACAGTCGATACATTTCCTCCCTTTCCCAGGGTTGTTACTAAGATCTCACCAAGTTATTATACAGTCGGTACATTTCATTCCTTTCCCAGTGTTGTTACTAACCAAGATCTCACCAAGTTATTATACAGTCGATACATTTCCTCCCTTTCCCAGGGTTGTTACTAACCAAGATCTCACCAAGTTATTATACAGTCGATACATTTCCTCACATTCCCAGGGTTGTTACTAACCAAGATCACACCAAGTTATTATACAGTCGATACATTTCCTCCCTTTCCCAGGGTTGTTACTAACCAAGATCTCACCAAGTTATTATACAGTCGATACATTTCCTCCCTTTCCCAGGGTTGTTACTAAGATCACACCAAGTTATTATACAGTCGATACATTTCCTCACATTCCCAGGGTTGTTACTAACCAAGATCACACCAAGTTATTATACAGTCGATACATTTCCTTCCTTTCCCAGGGTTGTTACTAACCAAGATCTCACCAAGTTATTATACAGTCGATACATTTCCTCCCTTTCCCGGGGTTGTTACTAACCAAGATCTCACCAAGTTATTATACAGTCGATACATTTCCTCCCTTTCCCAGGGTTGTTACTTACCAAGATCTCACCAAGTTATTATACAGTCGGTACATTTCCTCCCTTTCCCAGGGTTGTTACTTACCAAGATCTCACCAAGTTATTATACAGTCGGTACATTTCCTCCCTTTCCCAGGGTTGTTACTAACCAAGATCCCATCAAGTTATTATACAGTCGACACATTTCCTCCCTTTCCCAGGGTTGTTACTTACCAAGATCTCACCAAGTTATTATACAGTCGATACATTTCCTCCCTTTCCCAGGGTAGTTACTAACCAAGATCTCACCAAGTTATTATACAGTCGATACATTGCCTCCCTTTCCCAGGGTTGTTACTAACCAAGATCTCACCAAGTTATTATACAGTCGGTACATTTCCTCCCTTTCCCAGGGTTGTTACTAACCAAGATCCCATCAAGTTATTATACAGTCGATACATTTCCTCCCTTTCCCAGGGTTGTTACTAACCAAGATCTCACCAAGTTATTATACAGTCGATACATTTCCTCCCTTTCCCAGGGTTGTTACTAACCAAGATCTCACCAAGTTATTATACAGTTGATACATTTCCTCCCTTTCCCAGGGTTGTTACTAACCAAGATCTCACAAAGTTATTATACAGTCGATACATTTCCTCCCTTTCCCAGGGTTGTTACTAACCAAGATCTCACCAAGTTATTATACAGTTGATACATTTCCTCCCTTTCCCAGGGTTGTTACTAACCAAGATCTCACCAAGTTATTATACAGTCGATACATTTCCTCCCTTTCCCAGGGTTGTTACTGACAAAGACCTCACCAAGTTATTATACAGTCGATACATTTCCTCCCTTTCCCAGGGTTGTTACTAAGATCTCACCAAGTTATTATACAGTCGGTACATTTCATTCCTTTCCCAGTGTTGTTACTAACCAAGATCTCACCAAGTTATTATACAGTCGATACATTTCCTCCCTTTCCCAGGGTTGTTACTAACCAAGATCTCACCAAGTTATTATACAGTCGATACATTTCCTCCCTTTCCCAGGGTTGTTGCTAAGATCTCAACAAGTTATTATACAGTCGATACAACTCCTCCCTTTCCCAGGGTTGTTACTAACCAAGATCTCACCAAGTTATTATACAGTCGATACATTTCCTCCCTTTCCCAGGGTTGTTACTAACCAAGATCTCACCAAGTTATTATACAGTCGATACATTTCCTCCCTTTCCCAGGGTTGTTACTAAGATCTCAACAAGTTATTATACAGTCGATACAACTCCTCCCTTTCCCAGGGTTGTTACTAACCAAAAACTCACCAAGTTATTATACAGTCGGTACATTTCCTCCCTTTCCCAGGGTTGTTACTAACCAAGATCTCACCAAGTTATTATACAGTCGATACATTTCCTCCCTTTCCCAGGGTTGTTACTAACCAAGACCACACCAAGTTATTATACAGTCGATACATTTCCTCCCTTTCCCAGGGTTGTTACTAACCAAGATCTCACCAAGTTATTATACAGTTGATACATTTCCTTCCTTTCCCAGGGTTGTTACTGACAAAGATCTCACCAAGTAATTATACAGTCGATACATTTCCTTCCTTTCCCAGGGTTGTTACTAACCAAGATCTCACCAAGTTATTATACAGTCGATACATTTCCTCCCTTTCCCAGGTTTGTTACTAACCAAGATCACACCAAGTTATTATACAGTCGATACATTTCCTCCCTTTCCCAGGTTTGTTACTAACCCAGATCACACCAAGTTATTATACAGTCGATACATTTCCTCCCGTTCCCAGGGTTGTTACTAACAAAGACCACACCAAGTTATTATACAGTCGATACATTTCCTCCCTTTCCCAGGGTTGTTACTAACCAAGATCTCACCAAGTTATTATACAGTCGATACATTTCCTCCCTTTCCCAGGGTTGTTACTAACCAAGATCTCACCAAGTTATTATACAGTCGATACATTTCCTCCCTTTCCCAGGGTTGTTACTAACCAAGATCTCACCAAGTTATTATACAGTCGATACATTTCCTCCCTTTCCCAGGGTTGTTACTAAGATCTCAACAAGTTATTATACAGTCGATACAACTCCTCCCTTTCCCAGGGTTGTTACTAACCAAAAACTCACCAAGTTATTATACAGTCGGTACATTTCCTCCCTTTCCCAGGGTTGTTACTAACCAAGATCTCACCAAGTTATTATACAGTCGGTACATTTCTTCCCTTTCCCAGGGTTGTTACTAACCAAGATCTCACCAAGTTATTATACAGTCGATACATTTCCTCCCTTACCCAGGGTTGTTACTAACCAAGATCTCACCAAGTTATTATACAGTCGATACATTTCCTCCCTTTCCCAGGGTTGTTACTTACCAAGATCTCACCAAGTTATTATACAGTCGATACATTTCCTCCCTTTCCCAGGGTTGTTACTAACCAAGATCTCACCAAGTTATTATACAGTCGATACATTTCCTCCCTTTCCCAGGGTTGTTACTAAGATCTCAACAAGTTATTATACAGTCGATACAACTCCTCCCTTTCCCAGGGTTGTTACTAACCAAAAACTCACCAAGTTATTATACAGTCGGTACATTTCCTCCCTTTCCCAGGGTTGTTACTAACCAAGATCTCACCAAGTTATTATACAGTCGGTACATTTCTTCCCTTTCCCAGGGTTGTTACTAACCAAGATCTCACCAAGTTATTATACAGTCGATACATTTCCTCCCTTACCCAGGGTTGTTACTAACCAAGATCTCACCAAGTTATTATACAGTCGATACATTTCCTCCCTTTCCCAGGGTTGTTACTTACCAAGATCTCACCAAGTTATTATACAGTCGATACATTTCCTCCCTTTCCCAGGGTTGTTACTAACCAAGACCACACCAAGTTATTATACAGTTGATACATTTCCTCCCTTTCCCAGGGTTGTTACTAACCAAGATCTCACCAAGTTATTATACAGTCGATACATTTCCTCCCTTTCCCAGGGTTGTTATTAAGATCTCACCAAGTAATTATACGGTCGGTACATTTCCTTCCTTTCCCAGTGTTGTTACTAACCAAGATCTCACCAAGTTATTATACAGTCGATACATTTCCTCACATTCCCAGGGTTGTTACTAACCAAGATCACACCAAGTTATTATACAGTCGATACATTTCCTCCCTTTCCCAGGGTTGTTACTAACCAAGATCTCACCAAGTTATTATACAGTCGATACATTTCCTCCCTTTCCCAGGGTTGTTATTAAGATCTCACCAAGTAATTATACGGTCGGTACATTTCCTTCCTTTCCCAGTGTTGTTACTAACCAAGATCTCACCAAGTTATTATACAGTCGATACATTTCCTCACATTCCCAGGGTTGTTACTAACCAAGATCACACCAAGTTATTATACAGTCGATACATTTCCTCCCTTTCCCAGGGTTGTTACTAACCAAGATCTCACCAAGTTATTATACAGTCGATACATTTCCTCCCTTTCCCAGGGTTGTTACTAAGATCACACCAAGTTATTATACAGTCGATACATTTCCTCACATTCCCAGGGTTGTTACTAACCAAGATCACACCAAGTTATTATACAGTCGATACATTTCCTTCCTTTCCCAGGGTTGTTACTAACCAAGATCTCACCAAGTTATTATACAGTCGATACATTTCCTCCCTTTCCCGGGGTTGTTACTAACCAAGATCTCACCAAGTTATTATACAGTCGATACATTTCCTCCCTTTCCCAGGGTTGTTACTTACCAAGATCTCACCAAGTTATTATACAGTCGGTACATTTCCTCCCTTTACCAGGGTTGTTACTAACCAAGATCTCACCAAGTTATTATACAGTCGGTACATTTCCTCCCTTTCCCAGGGTTGTTACTAACCAAGATCCCATCAAGTTATTATACAGTCGACACATTTCCTCCCTTTCCCAGGGTTGTTACTTACCAAGATCTCACCAAGTTATTATACAGTCGATACATTTCCTCCCTTTCCCAGGGTAGTTACTAACCAAGATCTCACCAAGTTATTATACAGTCGATACATTGCCTCCCTTTCCCAGGGTTGTTACTAACCAAGATCTCACCAAGTTATTATACAGTCGGTACATTTCCTCCCTTTCCCAGGGTTGTTACTAACCAAGATCCCATCAAGTTATTATACAGTCGATACATTTCCTCCCTTTCCCAGGGTTGTTACTAACCAAGATCTCACCAAGTTATTATACAGTCGATACATTTCCTCCCTTTCCCAGGGTTGTTACTAACCAAGATCTCACCAAGTTATTATACAGTTGATACATTTCCTCCCTTTCCCAGGGTTGTTACTAACCAAGATCTCACAAAGTTATTATACAGTCGATACATTTCCTCCCTTTCCCAGGGTTGTTACTAACCAAGATCTCACCAAGTTATTATACAGTTGATACATTTCCTCCCTTTCCCAGGGTTGTTACTAACCAAGATCCCACCAAGTTATTATACAGTCGACACATTTCCTCCCTTTCCCAGGGTTGTTACTAACCAAGATCTCACAAAGTTATTATACAGTCGATACATTTCCTCCCTTTCCCAGGTTTGTTACTAACCAAGATCACACCAAGTTATTATACAGTCGATACATTTCCTCCCTTTCCCAGGGTTGTTACTAACCAAGACCACACCAAGTTATTATACAGTCGGTACATTTCCTCCCTTTCCCAGGGTTGTTACTAACCAAGATCTCACCAAGTTATTATACAGTCGATACATTTCCTCCCTTTCCCAGGGTTGTTACTAACCAAGATCTCACCAAGTTATTATACAGTCGATACATTTCCTCCCTTTCCCAGGGTTGTTGCTAAGATCTCAACAAGTTATTATACAGTCGATACAACTCCTCCCTTTCCCAGGGTTGTTACTAACCAAGATCTCACCAAGTTATTATACAGTCGATACATTTCCACCCTTTCCCAGGGTTGTTACTAACCAAGATCTCACCAAGTTATTATACAGTCGATACATTTCCTCCCTTTCCCAGGGTTGTTACTAAGATCTCAACAAGTTATTATACAGTCGATACAACTCCTCCCTTTCCCAGGGTTGTTACTAACCAAAAACTCACCAAGTTATTATACAGTCGGTACATTTCCTCCCTTTCCCAGGGTTGTTACTAACCAAGATCTCACCAAGTTATTATACAGTCGATACATTTCCTCCCTTTCCCAGGGTTGTTACTAACCAAGACCACACCAAGTTATTATACAGTCGATACATTTCCTCCCTTTCCCAGGGTTGTTACTAACCAAGATCTCACCAAGTTATTATACAGTTGATACATTTCCTTCCTTTCCCAGGGTTGTTACTGACAAAGATCTCACCAAGTAATTATACAGTCGATACATTTCCTTCCTTTCCCAGGGTTGTTACTAACCAAGATCTCACCAAGTTATTATACAGTCGATACATTTCCTCCCTTTCCCAGGTTTGTTACTAACCAAGATCACACCAAGTTATTATACAGTCGATACATTTCCTCCCTTTCCCAGGTTTGTTACTAACCCAGATCACACCAAGTTATTATACAGTCGATACATTTCCTCCCGTTCCCAGGGTTGTTACTAACAAAGACCACACCAAGTTATTATACAGTCGATACATTTCCTCCCTTTCCCAGGGTTGTTACTAACCAAGATCTCACCAAGTTATTATACAGTCGATACATTTCCTCCCTTTCCCAGGGTTGTTACTAACCAAGATCTCACCAAGTTATTATACAGTCGATACATTTCCTCCCTTTCCCAGGGTTGTTACTAACCAAGATCTCACCAAGTTATTATACAGTCGATACATTTCCTCCCTTTCCCAGGGTTGTTACTAAGATCTCAACAAGTTATTATACAGTCGATACAACTCCTCCCTTTCCCAGGGTTGTTACTAACCAAAAACTCACCAAGTTATTATACAGTCGGTACATTTCCTCCCTTTCCCAGGGTTGTTACTAACCAAGATCTCACCAAGTTATTATACAGTCGGTACATTTCTTCCCTTTCCCAGGGTTGTTACTAACCAAGATCTCACCAAGTTATTATACAGTCGATACATTTCCTCCCTTACCCAGGGTTGTTACTAACCAAGATCTCAACCAGTTATTATACAGTCGATACATTTCCTCCCTTTCCCAGGGTTGTTACTTACCAAGATCTCACCAAGTTATTATACAGTCGATACATTTCCTCCCTTTCCCAGGGTTGTTACTAACCAAGACCACACCAAGTTATTATACAGTTGATACATTTCCTCCCTTTCCCAGGGTTGTTACTAACCAAGATCTCACCAAGTTATTATACAGTCGATACATTTCCTCCCTTTCCCAGGGTTGTTATTAAGATCTCACCAAGTAATTATACGGTCGGTACATTTCCTTCCTTTCCCAGTGTTGTTACTAACCAAGATCTCACCAAGTTATTATACAGTCGATACATTTCCTCCCTTTCCCAGGGTTGTTACTAACCAAGATCTCACCAAGTTATTATACAGTCGATACATTTCCTCACATTCCCAGGGTTGTTACTAACCAAGATCACACCAAGTTATTATACAGTCGATACATTTCCTCCCTTTCCCAGGGTTGTTACTAACCAAGATCTCACCAAGTTATTATACAGTCGATACATTTCCTCCCTTTCCCAGGGTTGTTACTAAGATCACACCAAGTTATTATACAGTCGATACATTTCCTCACATTCCCAGGGTTGTTACTAACCAAGATCACACCAAGTTATTATACAGTCGATACATTTCCTTCCTTTCCCAGGGTTGTTACTAACCAAGATCTCACCAAGTTATTATACAGTCGATACAATTCCTCCCTTTCCCGGGGTTGTTACTAACCAAGATCTCACCAAGTTATTATACAGTCGATACATTTCCTCCCTTTCCCAGGGTTGTTACTTACCAAGATCTCACCAAGTTATTATACAGTCGGTACATTTCCTCCCTTTACCAGGGTTGTTACTAACCAAGATCTCACCAAGTTATTATACAGTCGGTACATTTCCTCCCTTTCCCAGGGTTGTTACTAACCAAGATCCCATCAAGTTATTATACAGTCGACACATTTCCTCCCTTTCCCAGGGTTGTTACTTACCAAGATCTCACCAAGTTATTATACAGTCGATACATTTCCTCCCTTTCCCAGGGTAGTTACTAACCAAGATCTCACCAAGTTATTATACAGTCGATACATTGCCTCCCTTTCCCAGGGTTGTTACTAACCAAGATCTCACCAAGTTATTATACAGTCGGTACATTTCCTCCCTTTCCCAGGGTTGTTACTAACCAAGATCTCACCAAGTTATTATACAGTCGATACATTTCCTCCCTTTCCCAGGGTTGTTACTAACCAAGATCTCACCAAGTTATTATACAGTCGATACATTTCCTCCCTTTCCCAGGGTTGTTACTAACCAAGATCTCACCAAGTTATTATACAGTTGATACATTTCCTCCCTTTCCCAGGGTTGTTACTAACCAAGATCTCACAAAGTTATTATACAGTCGATACATTTCCTCCCTTTCCCAGGGTTGTTACTAACCAAGATCTCACCAAGTTATTATACAGTTGATACATTTCCTCCCTTTCCCAGGGTTGTTACTAACCAAGATCCCACCAAGTTATTATACAGTCGACACATTTCCTCCCTTTCCCAGGGTTGTTACTAACCAAGATCTCACAAAGTTATTATACAGTCGATACATTTCCTCCCTCTCCCAGGGTTGTTACTAACCAAGATCTCACCAAGTTATTATACAGTTGATACATTTCCTCCCTTTCCCAGGGTTGTTACTAACCAAGATCCCACCAAGTTATTATACAGTCGATACATTTCCTCCGTTTCCTATGGTTGTTTTTACAAAGATCACACCCCAAAAAGCTCATGTCAGTCTTTCATTATTTCCTTTGTTATTTGTATTGACACCTATGGCGACAGTGGACGCACGAGTTGTAACGTGTTGATGGGAAGACCCCTTCTACTTGTGGAGAGTAACAATATCTCGTATCAGGAAATTTGACATATTGGTCATGGCATCACCGAGTGTTTGTCGTGAATGTACAAATGAAACTGATCTAGATCGAGTAAAAGATGGCGTTGCCATGCTCCTTTGTCATGATTACAATCTGAAAATCCGGAATTGCTCCCAGTTCTTCAGAAATCTGCTCTTCTATGGAGGTAATGGGCGACCGTCTCCCGAATTTTCCTACCGAGTCGGACCTTGTTCCATTTATAATGATACAATATTACACAAACCTCGATCATTTCTTGTGATTTAATTACACAACTTTACTAAAGTAAGCACTCTAACGGGTTCCATGTTTGGTGCTTAGATATAAAAACCTACTGATGTATCTTCTGTTGATGAACCCAAACACTACTTTGACATTTGCAGCATGGAGCTCTTGAGAGTTCTGTTAACAGCGTCATCAGGTGGATTCCAACCTTTATCTGCCGTTTCGATCCGTATGCCAAGACGTCCTCTGGTTAGCGAGTCAGCAGCGGTGATCAATCACTGCTCGTTGTTGTCAGGTCAGCCTAAAGTTCGGCACATCTGGTCTGTACTATTACCAGCATGCTGTCCTCGTTGCTATGTTCCTGACAGCTGCCTTTTATTTTGAGCCCGTCATTCTCACTTTCTGAACCAGCTTCCACACCGTGAAGGGAAACCCTCGGACACAACCCTCTACCAGAAACAACCAAGTATTCCATCCCTACTGTCTACACTGCTCTGTAAGCTCTTGGTATTTGCCAGGTTTAATTTTGTTCATTTGCCTCATCGCACCCTTCCTCCCACGGAGTTATCAGTTTCAAGATAGTCAACGACTATATCACAATGTCACAATATCAGTGTGGTATTCACTACATCAGGAAAGCCAAGACGTTTGCGAGTCTGCTCTCATATCCCAGGACGGTGCTCGGCTGCTTAAGATCATGTGACATGGTGTGGAAGTTGTGTGTTCCTTCACTCCTGTTCTCACATTCTCCAAGATATCGATTAAGGCAGCCACAATCTTGTTGGGTTTCTCTGCCACAACACAGGGTACAAGCTGGATCTTCAAAAAGACTCCATCTACATAAGTTCCCTTGCGCTCTGGAAGATTCCATCGAGTCAACTGGTGTCCAAGTTCAACTTCTCAACTTTTGCGCCGTTTTACTCCTCTGATCTAACCACTGTAACAGTTTCCCTTAACTTCTGCTCTACTCTACTGCTGGAATAGTCCACTCCCAGTCCTTATCTACCAACACAGGTTCCATACGATTTCCTACATCTCCAGCTTGTTCTCTGCTGTGCCACACGCTGACCATTTTCGGCTTGTCCTAGTAACCACTCCATCTTCCCGTAAATGGCTGTGTCTGGAATCGTTCAGCGTCATGGTGAATCTACAGTCGGACGTCTCGACATTTGTAGCTGAAATGTCTTGCTTTACATTACCTACTGCTGTGAACCTTGGTGGTACCTTCAATTGTAACTTGCTGACCCATCTCTTGGGGGATTCAACCGGTGTCAGTTGTAACTCGTGCAGCCTAAGGGCCAAAGACAGCCTAGGAAGACCATCGTGTTGGTACAACCAAGCATTGAATTCCCCAGGCATCCCTAGCTTGTCGATCCTTTTCATCCATTCGTTAACTCGTTCTTCGACCTCTTTTCGGAGAGGGTATCATCGTACAAGCTGCTTGAGCATTTCTTTGAGTTGTTAACGATAGATGGTATTTCCTCCCTTTGAACTTGAAGGATGAGCTGTCCTGTCAACCGCCTTTCCTGATGATCATATACCATGCAAAGCTATACAATGTACCTCGATCAGCTTGTGAGCAAGGATATGTTTTAAACTGCTCTACAGATGTGGAATACATGTACTTCTCTTTTGGAACAAAACAACATTCTGCTCTCTTCCGATTGTTCCTTTTTTCAACATCCTCTTCAGGAGTATCCACAGCCTGGACACTTCTTATACGCACAGTATAGCAGTGCACTCGGACTAGGTGCTGTGCTCTTCCTTCCAAGACGACTCTCCCAATTTCGATGGGGTACTACTTGTATGTTCCACGAATATAATCCTGCGACAGTTTCCCTAGTCGAGTTGCTCTGTCTGCGTCACAATGTGTGTTTCTCAAATTGTGCTACCTATCTACTCTACCTACCTACTCTACCTGGAGCTTTCCAGTTGGCTTTAACACTCATCCGCCAATATGTTCTTAGCAAACCCAAATAGTTTTTGACAAACTATTTTCTTCTTCTAGTTTTGGGCTTCCTACCAGGTCGTTTTCTTTCAGCCATTTTTAGTTTCTACTAATTTCAAAGTTGTTCAATAATGATTACAAGTGTTATTATCACCTCTTTATATGAACATCAGTAAAATCATTTCAGCACACGTTTTCAATTACGATTTAAGCCTGAACTTGAAATACAGATGGTAAAAGTTTAAACCAATGTTGCCATTAAGCTTGGCAAAATAGTTGTCATATTAAACCAAACCTAGAATATACTTAGTATGTTTGATATCTGATTCTGAATTTCAATTTCAGTTAACTGTTAATTTGACTTGCTTTTTATCGTGTATTGTTATCCTTTTGGTAAATTACAGACCTGTAATATGATTTGATAGGGTGACCAGAGGTCATCTCTAATGAGGACCTTTCAAATAAAACTAAACAGGGAAAATGGCGGTGGATTGGCCATAATGTGTAAAGCACCAGCAAACGTCACTCCGAAGGCATTGGACTGGAACCACCAAGGAAGAAGGAAAGTTGGCAGACCCAGGCAGACTCTGCAAAGGAGCACCGAAGCTGAAATGAAGGCAGCCTGTATGACAGGGGCCGAACTGAAGAGGGTCTCTCAAAACCGTGTCTATTGGAGGAGTGCTGTTGCAGTCCTTTGTTCCCGAGAGGAACCAGAGTCATAAGTAAAGTAAGTAAGTAATAAGATTTGGTAGCTTTGTCACCTCAATGTGTGTAAAACACACATCAGAAAAAAACAATGGATTTTATTTTCTTGAGTAAGTGATACATAGTGTATAAAAGTCTAAACAGAATAAATCATAGAGAGGACTCAAGTAAATTAAAACATCAGTTTATAATTACTTACTAAGCGCTTGATTTACATACAATATAACAAATGAGTGTTCCCACAGCCTATATATTGCATTGTACTGCACTGCTTTGTCTATTTCACTAAGAAACAATAAGAATACGTCATATCATTCATTCTGAAACCATGCATACCATTTTCACAATGTATCAAATAGCTAAAGCGTATTACATTTTTATGTGCATTAAATGTCAACATGCCAAGCTAAAGCATCTCATTGTTGTCTGTAATCACTATCTAAATCTCCTGTATGTCACTCTCCTGCCTGCAGTTAGAATCAAGACAATTCTGCTATTCAAATACTGTTCAATAACTCTCTCCAATTAGTCCTGTAGGACTTGTACAATTGCTGACAAATTCTAGGACTTGTACAATTGCTGACAAATTCTAGGACTTGTACAATTGCTGACAAATTCTAGGACTTTTACAATTACTGACAAATTCTAGGACTTGTACAATTGCTGACAAATTCTATGCTGACAAATTCTAGGACTTGTACAATTGCTGACAAATTCTAGGACTTGTACAATTGCTGACAAATTCTAGGACTTGTACAATTGCTGACAAATTCTAGGACTTTTACAATTACTGACAAATTCTAGGACTTGTACAATTGCTGACAAATTCTAGGACTTGTACAATTGCTGACAAATTCCAGGACTTGTACAATTGCTAACAAATTCTAGGACTTGTACAATTGCTAACAAATTCTATGCTGACAAATTCCAGGACTTGTACAATTGCTAACAAATTCTAGGACTTGTACAATTGCTTACAAAATTCAAACAGTCATCTCTTTGTATCTGTATATGGTTTTGCCATTAAAAAAATGTGAAAAAAAGATGAAAAATAGAATAAATTGCTAAATGTTGATGAATGTAATAGAACCGTGGTCATTATATAGTCATATAGTGACCACAGTGACAAGATATGACAACATGTGCCTGATGGTATCAAGACAATGCTATTGTTTAAATAACCAGAATCTGCAGTAACACATCCACACATCCATACATCCCAGGGATCACACTAGGCACATAGAGAAGGAATATCAAGTATTGATGGAATGGATATATCATATAAATGAGATCACAGCACTGCTTTGAAAAGCTATAGTTCGAGATGTATGGTAAGGTAATTATCAATCACTGGTAAGTTGGTATTCTGCTGGATACAAAAGTCTGTCAACATTATCCTGGATACTACAATGGACATGTACAGTTACCATGGAGTACATGGGTCTGGACAGTTACCATGGAGTACATGGGTCTGGACAGTTACCATGGGATACATGGGTCTGGACAGTTACCATGGAGTACATGGGTCTGGACAGTTACCATGGGATACATGGGTCTGGACAGTTACCATGGAGTACATGGGTCTGGACAGTTACCATGGAATACATGGGTCTGGACAGTTACCATGGAATACATGGGTCAGGACAGTACTGAAGCCAGACTTCAAGATGGCCGCTGTCTACCTGCATCAGAGCTGTATATGTGGTTAGCTGAAATGTAGAGCAATAGTTTTAACACTTTAAATCAGACATAACACAATCCTACCACATCAATGTTAACATTTTACTCTGATTTGTAACTCATATAAAAGCTTCAAACTTAGATGTCTGGGGATCAATAGGTGACAACAGGAGAGAAATAAAATCTCCGGATTTGAGAATAAGGTATACATTGTAATTATGTAATTTATATAGTACATACCTTATTGAGGACTGGCCTGGACGATAAAACGTTGTGAAGTCCTTTTATTGATACACCCTAAAACAAAACATTTAACCCCTTCACCAAAAATCAAAATATTCTAATTTGAAATCTGCCTACAAAGCCCCCAATTATAGTGTCTGAATAATGTTTATCATGCTAAAACCACCAATCAAACGTACCAGGCAATCCACATGTTATGGTGGTCATTTAATTACATTGATATAAAATTTAATCTAGAACAGTTATAGAACTGTTGTCAGGCAGCTGACTAATAAATATCCATGCTCCTCAGATCAGTCTACTCTGATTTACATTCCACCCCAAACACTTAATTTAGATAAAAAGATGCAAAATCAAAAAGATTTGGTCTACAGACAAAGGGACATAACTGAATAAAACTGATAGAATCAGACTACTCTGATTTACATTCTACCACAAACAATCAAAAAGGTTCTGCCTACATACAAAGGGACATAACTGAATAAAACTGGTAGAATCAGTCTACTCTGATTTACATTCTACCACAAACAATCAAAAAGGTTCTGCCTACATACAAAGGGACATAACTGAATAAAACTGGTAGAATCAGTCTACTCTGATTTACATTCTACCACAAACACTTAATTTAGATAAAAAGATGCAAAATCAAAAAGGTTCTGCCTACATACAAAGGGACATAACTCAATAAAACTGGTAGAATCAGTAGTACAGTAACATGTATCTTTATTGACTACTAAGTGTATTGACCAGTACCTGCTGTGTCATATTGCCCATACAGTGGTGAGCAGGTGTACGCCTATCGTCAAGGAAAAGTGGCGCTGACCAGTGGTCATAATTGGTCTCCAGTATGTACCAGCCATTAGCACTCTCCATGTCCCACACATCTACTACAAATTCCCGTGCCCGTGTGATGACACATCCCTAATAATCAAGGACAGAAATTATGGCAGTTTAATACAACTACAGGTATGGAGTTGACAAGTTACAGCCAAGTTCATAGCGGGACAAAGCTAAAAAAATAATAGAAATCAAACATACTGAGTATTGCAAAAGCAACACATGTCCCTCTTGCGGCCCCTCCTAGCTATTATGGTCATTTGCACATGTTTGAAATTTGATCCAAATCCTTAAGGAATGAAGCCCTAGGGCGCTAACTTAAAATTGAAATGGTGACCTTGACCCAACAACCTTAACACTCATATTTTATAGATATTATGATCCTAAATAAGAGTCTTCATAGTTTGATGAAAATGCCTCAAAGACTCCACTAGAGCCCTGAAAAAGATTTTCTAAAAAAGTTAAAAAAGTAACAGTGACTTTGACCTGCATCCGACCACCTTGTCTGATATATATTGGTGCTAATATATAATTGGGTGAAGTTTGATGAAAATCCCTCAAGGAATGAAGACGTTAGAGCATTGACAAGGTTTTCCTAAAAGTAGTAACGATGACCTTGACCCAACAGCATTGAAATTCAAACTTTTCCTAGAAGTTATGGTCCTTTATCATTGTCTGAAGTTTTATCAAAATCCTTCAAGGGATGAAGCTGCTATAGAGCTGGCAAAGGATTTTCTAAAAATAGTAACCATCACGTTGACTTTTACCCAACAGTTTTATAGTTCAAACCTGTCCAAATTATCATGGTCCTTTATCATTGCCTGAAGTTGATAAAAACCCCTCAAGGAATAAAGTATTCCAAAGATTTCTAAAGTTTTATTGGCCTTTCGAAAATCTGATGGCTGACTAACATCAGAACTCCTACCATAGTGAAAACGAGGGGAAAAGCTGACCCACCTTCAGGTCGGCATTAAGTGTATGTTTTTATCTATTCAATACCTTCCTGTGGATAGAAAACACACATATATGGAAGTATTGGTCATTTTTAACATACTTGACCATACAGGTACATGTTTACATGTCAACATATATGTCATTCTACTCATTCTATGATCCAACTTCTAGTCTCAGACATTTCATGGCCATATTTGGTATTGACAGGGCTCACATGACCTGGCCAGATCTCACATGACCCAAGGTAATCTTCATGCGGAAAATAGTTTCCTGTGAGACTTTAATCATCTGATTCACATTAAAATAAATAATGCAGCTAATGTTAGTTAGCCAATATCAGATTTTAAAATGGCTGACAAAACATCAGAAACCTTCGGATTAGAAATGAAGCTGCTAGTACACTGACAAGGGATTTGTTTAGAAATGATGACTTAACCTTAACCCAACCTTACACTCAAAATTGTCCGAATGATCCTTAAAATTTGTAAATTTGTGAAGTTTTATCAAAATCTCTCAAAGAATGATACCGTTAGACTGTTGACAAGAATTTTCTATAAAAAAAATTCACTTTAATTGACATTGTCCTTGACACAACAACTGCAAAACTCAAACTTGTCCAAAAATTATGGTCCTTCATTATTGGGTTAAGTCTAATCAAAATCCCTCTAGAGTGGAAACAATCTTTGGTGTTTCATACATACATAGTATACAAAACAGATGGAGAGAAAAACCATAGTCCTCCCCTCCCCCTCCTGTCTGACTGATAGAGGACTACCTGGGGGTAGTAATGGTTATCTAACTGACCGGCATCAATAGTTACTAGTATACTGTCAGAAAGTGCCCCACGATGTGTTACGAATCTAGTATTTGTAATTAAATATTGATACCTGTTGATAAAGTCCTGAGGTTTTATTGCCACCAAGTATGAAATAGGCTGGGGCCAGCATCTCTTTATTTGACAACATTACTTTTGCCTCCAGAAAGCCTGAGGCTGACTCCATTACTTGTCTTGTCAGGAAGCCCATCCATTGCCCCGTACGTTCTCCAAGGATCCACTCCATCAGTCCTGTAATAGATATCACTAGGTCATCAGACAGTCACAATATACCATCAGTCCTGTAATAGATATCACTAGGTCATCACACAGTCACAATATACCATTGGTCCTGTAATAGATATCACTAGGTCATCAGACAGACACAATATACCACCAGTCCTGTAATAGATATCACTAGGTCATCAGGCAGTCAAGCAAATCCTAGCTAGCAATTTTTAAAATTTTGGAAGTACAGGAAGAAGTCTTAGTGAAACTGGCCAAAAAGATCTAATGTCAGGACCAATAAAGCAAGCAAGGGATTAAGCCTGAGAGAAATATTTCACACAGAACTTAAAATAATGGGCAGAAACCAAATATCTATTTTCAGTAAGAGTGACCTCGGCTTTTGACCTTAGGACCTTAAAAGCAATCCCAAGCAATAACTTTCTGTGAAAAAGCATTGAAGTCTAACAGGGATCAGTCCAATACTTATAACTCAAGATATTGTGTTGAAACAGGGGTGGTCTGACCAAATGACTGACTGACAGGGGATTAAAATAAACAGGGACGGTCTGACCAAATGACTGACAGGGGGATTAAAACAAACAGGGACGGTCTGACCAAATGACAGACTGACAGGGGATCAAAATAAATGGGACGGTCTGACCAAATGACTGACTGACAGGTGGATTAAAACTATGTATATACTTACCTATGTAGCCACCATCTTTATTGAATCTCTCATTCATAGTAAGTGTAAATAATTTCTGAAAAAAAAAGGACAAAATCTTGAATTTCTTTTCAAAATCAATCTAAGGATCCTTTCCCATTAATTCTATTAACAGTTTCATATTAATAGACATCAAACAGCAAGGGTAAAACACATTTAAATAACTTTAGTTATACAGAGTACTTATACTTTATTTTTTGCCACTACCATTAAAAACTGTGCTGAAAATGTTCAAAACAATCATGTAAGCATGATATGAACAGTTTTATTTGAAACTTACAAACATAACCTTGTTAATCTAGATACTATAGAGTTGTAAAAAAACAAATAACAATAATGCAATGGTAAACAAGTCCCTAGGCCTCTTGGTTATTGAGAAGAAATTGTTTGAAGTTTTTAGCCTATTTGACCAATGTGACCTCATTCATTTGAACAAATTTGGTAGCCCTTCACCCCAGCATGCTACAGGCCCAACATCAAGTCACTGAGCCTCTTGGTTATTGAGAAGAAGTTGTTAAAAGGAAAAATAACAAGAGATCCCAGAGGGATCTTGGCGCCCACCATTGAATGATCTTTATAGGTTCCATGTCAGATTGATCTTTTCCCTACTTTTCCCTTCCTCTAAGTCTTACTTATCTGTGAAAAATCAGAAACAGCCCTCTAGTACTTTTCAAACAAGGGGAACCTATATACAGAATTTAAGATTTAGCTATAATGGCTGTCTGTCGGCCATGTTGTTTTCGTATTGGTCCCAATATGCAAAACTAGGCACTGAGGGGAACCTACATATGAAATTTGAAAAAGATCCCTTCAGTACTTTCACAGAAATAGCGATAACAAACTTCAATTGTCAAAATCCGAAATGGCTGCCTGTCGGCCATGTTGTTTTCTGATTAGTCTCAAAATGCAATATGCATAACTAGGCACCGACGGGAACATGCATATGAAATTTTAGAAAGATCCCTTCATTAATTTCTGAGAAATAGCGATAACAAACTTCAATTGTCAAAATCCAAGATGGCTGCCTGTTGGCCATGTTGTTTTCTGATTGGTCTCAAAATGCAATATGCATAACTAGGCAATGAGGGGAACCTGCATATGAAATTTCAGAAAGATCCCTTCATGACTTTCTGAGAAATAACAATAACAAATTTTAATTGTCAAAATCCAAGATGGCTGCCTGTCAGCAATGTTGTTTTCCTATTGGTCTCAAAATGCAATATGCATAAGTAGGCATCAAGGGGAACCTACATATGAAATTTGAGAAAGATCCCTTCAGTTCTTTCACAGAAAAAGCGATAACAAATTTCAATTGTCAAAATCCAAGATGGCTGCCTGTTGGCCATGTTGTTTTCCGATTGGTCTCAAAATGCAATATGCATAACTAGGAACTGAGGGGAACCTGCATATGAAATTTCAGAAAGATCCCTTCATTACTTTCACAGAAATAGCGATAACAAACTTTAATTGTCAGAATCCAAGATGGCTGCCTGTCAGCCATGTTGTTTTCTGATTAGTCTCAAAATGCAATATGCATAACCAGGCACAAAGAGGAACCTGCATATGAAATTTAAGAAAGATCCCTTCAGTACTTTCACAGAAATAGCGATAACAAACTTCAATTGTCAAAATCCAAGATGGCTGCCTGTCGGCCATTTTGTTTTCCGATTGGTCCCAAAATGCAATATGCATAATTAGGCACCAAAAGGAACCTACATATAAAATTTGAGAAAGATCCCTTCAGTACTTCCTCAGAAATAGCGTTAACAAACTCCAATTGTCAAAATCCAAGATGGCTGCCTGTCGGCCATGTTGTTTTCTGATTGGTCCCAAAATGAAATATGCATAACTAGGCACCAAAGGAAACCTACATATGAAATTTGAGAAAGATCCCTTCAGTACTTCCTCAGAAATAGCGATAACAAACTCCAATTGTCAAAATCCAAGATGGCTGCCTGTCGGCCATGTTGTTTTCTGATCGGTCCCAAAATGCAATATGCATATCTAGGCACCAATAGGAACCTACATATGAAATTTGAGAAAGATCCCTTCAATACTTTCTCAGAAATAGAGATAACAAACTTCAATTGTCAAAATCCAAGATGGCTGCCTGTCGGCCATGTTGTTTTCCGAGCGGTCCCAAAATGCAATATGCACAACTAGGCACCAAGGGGAACCTACATATGAAATTTGAGAAAGATCCCATCAGCAATTTCTCAGAAATAGCGATAACAAGAATTGTTTACGGACGGAGGGACGGAGGGACGGACGGACCACGGACGCAGGGCGATTTGAATAGCCCACCATCTGATGATGGTGGGCTAAAAATTTGACACCGGCCGGACAGACGGACAACGAACGCCGCACCACGGCATAAGCTCATTTGCCTTTCTGGCAGGTTAGGTAATAAAATACTTGTGTAAATTTGACGCTACTAAGGATTCCCTGACTGTGCTTACAAACAACCACACTGTACTTACAAACAACCACACTGTACTTACAAACAACCACATCGTACTTACAAACAACCACACTGTACTTACAAACAACCACACTGTACTTACAAACAACCACACCGTACTTACAAACAACCACACTGTACTTACAAACAACCACACCGTACTTACAAACAACCACACTGTACATACAAACAACCACACTGTACTTACAAACAACCACACCGTACTTACAAACAACCACACTGTACTTACAAACAACCACACCGTACTTACAAACAACCACACTGTACATACAAACAACCACACTGTACTTACAAACAACCACACCGTACTTACAAACAACCACACCGTACTTACAAACAACCACACTGTACTTACAAACAACCACACCGTTCTTACAAACAACCACACTGTACTAACAAACAACCACACTGTACTTACAAACAACCACACTGTACTTATATTATACAAACAACCACACCGTACTTACAAACAACCACACTGTACTTACAAACAACCACACCGTACTTACAAACAACCACATCGTACTTACAAACAACACACTGTACTTACAAACAACCACACTGTACTTACAAACAACACACTGTACTTACAAACAACCACACCGTACTTACAAACAACCACACCGTACTTACAAACAACCACACCGTACTTACAAACAACCACACTGTAAATACAAACAACCACACTGTACTTACAAACAACCACACCGTACTTACAAACAACCACACTGTACTTACAAACAACCACACTGTACTTACACACAACCACACCGTACTTACAAACAACCACACTGTACTTACAAACAACCACACCGTACTTACAAACAACCACACTGTACTTACAAACAACCACACGTACTACAACAACCACACTTACCCACCCACAAAAAAACCCCCACTTACACAAAAACCAACCGGACAAAACAACCCCACGGGTAAAAAATAAAAAAAAACCACACCGGACGAAAAAACAACCACACGTACCTTAACCAAAACCCAAAACCCAAAAGGGGGGTTTAAAAAGGTTTTGCCGGGGGGGCCAGAAGCCCCAAGGGTTTCCGCAAAATTGACCCGGGGGGGGAAAGGAAAAACCCCCCCCCCGTTCCCCCCCCCACCCCCCCCCCCCCCCCCCCCCCAAACCCCCCCCCCAAACCCCCCCCCCCCCCCAAGGGCCCCCCCCCCCAGCCCCCCCCCCAGGGGCCCCCCACCCCCCAAATCCAAAAAAATATATACAATAATTTTTTCCCCCCCCAAAAATTTTTTAAAAAAACACATACTTTTTCAGAAAAAATTTTAAAAAAGGGACAACAAGTCAGATAGATATTACACTGTCCAAAACAAGAGTCGTAAAAGATCTTACACTGTCCATACAATTGTCAGTACAGATCTTTCCTGTCACAATAAAAAGGTTTTAACAGATCTTAAAACTGTCACATCGTATCAGCCCAGATCTTACACTGTTTACATACAGAAGTCAGTACCGATCACCCCTTTACATACAGTAGGGTCAGTTTCAGATCTTTCACTGTCACATTTCAGTAGCAGACAGATCTTTCAAATGGCACCCAAATAAAAGTCAAAGGGTCTTCCTGTCCCTTTCCCTAAGCAGACGATTTACATGGTACCCCTACCGTAAGCAGTAAAGACTTACAAATGCACATACCTTAGGTCCGAAAAAACTTACCTGGGGCACATACAGTAGTCAGACCAATTCAAGTAACAAACAGTAGGGCAGCATATTTTCAAAGTTTTTAACCCTACAGGAGTCAGACAGATTTACATGTAACCCAAAAAATAGTCAAAAGATCTTTCACTTAAAAACAGTAGAGTCAGTAAAAACTTAAAACTTTTACAGAAAGTATCAGACCCGATCCCTTTCACTGTTTACAACAGTAGTCAATACAGATTTTAAACGGCCCTTTCAGAGGTCGGGGAAAAGTCTTACACTTGGGGAACAACCCCTAAAAGTCAGGGAAGATCTTCACCGGGCACAACAGGAGTCAGGGCAGATCACCCCGGGAAAAACACATAAAACCGACACAAAGGTTCCCAAAAGTAGTCAACCGACACACTTCAAAGAGCAGACCGATCTTACACGGGCACTACAGTAGCAAAGACTTTCACGGGCACAAAGAAGTCAGAAGGGAACACGGCACATACGAGAGCGACGCACCGTCCCCAACAGAAGCAGACAGACACCGCACACGGATCAGAACAACACCGACAACAGAGCAGACGATTTACATGAACAAACAGACAACAACACACGGAACAACAGAGTTCAGACAAAAACAGTAACCAAAAGAGTCAGACAGACCACGACATCAGTAGAGTCGAAGACTTTTCACGTCACAAGTAGCCGAAGACTTACACGTCAAACGTAGTCAGACAGACCACGGCCCTACGGAGCGACAGACACCTTTTCATACGAGGGCAAAGACACACGCACAAAGTAGCAGACAGACTTACACTGAACATAACAGAGCGACTACCGAAAAAACAAAAGTCAGCAGACTTACACCAAAAGACAGACGACTACAGCACAAAATAGGCAGAAGACACACGCCAACGGCCCCACAACCACGCACAAAAGTAAACAACAGACTTTCACTGCAAAACAAGGCAGACAGAAAACGCACTACGTAGGGACAGACTTACACGTCAAACCAGAGAAAAACAGATCTTAAACACTGCAATACAGAGAGGAAAAAAACTTACACGCACAACAGAGCGACAGACCTACTCTGACAACAGGCGTACGACTTACACGCACAAAAGAAGCAGACAGACACACTGTCCTACAGGAAGCGAAAGACTTACCTGCACATACGAGTAGACAGATCAACGCACAACAGTAGTCAGACAACAACGCGCATACAGTAGTCAGAAAAACCAATGCACACATCCAGAGGCAGACAACTTTCAGTCACAATACAGTGGCGGACACCGGCACAACAGAGAGCCGACAACACCTGTAAAACGAGAGGCGGTACGATTTACACTGCCAACAGCGAGCAGACAGATCACACGCCCCAACAGTAGTCCGACAACACACGTCACAACAGAGAGACAGCTTAACGCACCCATGGCAGTACGAACAGTCAAACAGAAGTCGACAGATCTTACACTGACACTACGAGAGCAGAACGACTTTCACGTAACTAAGGTCAGAAGACACACGTCACAACAGAAACAGACAGAACAGGAAAACGAGCTACAGCCCCTGAATACGTACGACAACACACTGCACCTCAGAGACAGAACTTACCTGACATACAGTAGGGAAAAAAGACTTTACACGCCCCCATACAAAGCAGAAGACTACCGCACACGAGAAGACAGACCTACCCGCACAAAAGAGCAAAGACACACGTCAATACGTAAACGAAAAGACTTTCACTGCCACACGACAGAACAGAAGCAGACAGAACCTGTCACATCAGGAGCAGACAGTCTTCTTGCCAACAAACAGAAAAAATCACCGAAAAACAGAGAGCAACAACCCTGTAACAACAGAAGTCAGTAAAGGCTTACACTGAATCAGGGCAAAAAACCACACTGCCAACAGGAGCAGACAAACCCCGCCCCATCGAAGCGACAGACACACGCACAACGAGAGTCGAAAGATCTTAACGGCACAAAGATCAGACAGATCTTCACTGCACTACAAGCAGACGATCTTACACTGACCAAAAAATGAAAAAGACCACCACCAACAGAGTCGAACGACTTACACCACATTCTGCAGACAGTCTACCGTAAAAAAAGTGAGCAGACAGTCT
The DNA here is from genome assembly GCF_902652985.1 of Pecten maximus. NCBI lineage: Eukaryota > Metazoa > Mollusca > Bivalvia > Pectinida > Pectinidae > Pecten > Pecten maximus. The sequence goes on from NW_022982974.1 coordinate 34,225, forward strand.
TACACTGACAAAGAGACATACAACAAACCCCGCATCAGAGCAGACGATCACGCAAACAGAGCAGACAGACACCTGCCATTACAGAGTCAACGATCTACCGCAATACAGGAGTCAGACAGATCTTACACCCCCCCCATACAGAGTCGAAAAACACACGTCCATACAGTAAACGCAGATCTTTCCTGTCACTACTACAACAGATCTACCGCACAAAAAGAGGTTTCAACAGACACACTGTCCATACAGAAGGGGAGAAAGATCTTTCCTGCACAACAGTAGCAGTACGACCCCTTTAC
>NW_022982975.1:0-36995 GCF_902652985.1 Pecten maximus
GGCCTATTGCATTCTGGGACCAATCGGAAACAAACATGGCTGACAGGCGGCCATCTTGGATTATCAAATGTTTAGAAAGAGGAGTGTAAGAAAGAAAAAAAGAGGACATATTGGTCTTTCATTTGACTGATATAGATCATTCAAGGGTGGGCACCAAGATCCCTCATGCATCTCTTATTGTGAAGTGACATTTCAGTGTCATAACTTATGTGACTCACTTATGCGAAAAACTCAATGACAGCCATTAGGCCTGTTTTCAACCTACACCACATGGAGCTGTATTCCTACAGACAGAACCACTGTAAAGTGCAGTATACATTCTCATGAATACAGTTTGGTTTACTAACGATATATAGGCAAACACAGCACAGAATATAAATATAATTCTATTACAAGTACCTTGTAAGTAGTCGAATAAAACAGTCCGTGGAGGGAAAGAGGGGATGACCTTCCCAAAATGATCCTCAAAGGTATAATCCGGGTACTCCAGGCACTCTTTGGGACCATTGGACCAGAGGTCACGGTACTGGCCTCCGTGGCAAAATTCACCATATTCATCCACACCTGCCAACGATCAAGAAAATCACCCAGATAAACATATAATGTTTAGTCAACTCGTTTTTTACAAAATTAATAATGGGTCGTTCGACACATGCACAGTTAAGTTGTTTCAAATGAAACAGTAAACAGGACAAAACCCTCAGTTATGAAAGATAATCACATACTTAAAACACTAATGTGTACACATTGCTTCTAACCATCTGCCCAGACCAAAAAATGTGGTTACATTTGAGAAAAAAAACCTTTTTTTCCCCTTCAAATAAATTAGAATTATATCAATAGTAAACATGGTGTTTGTAACGTGTTAGAAATTGTATATGCCAAGCAAATTTTGCTGAATAAAACACGATGATATCTGGGTTAAAAATAGCACCGACCATCTGGTGCGAAAATTATGAACAAAAACATATCTGGTTAGTGTACAACCTACTGCGGAACGATGTTAATTATGTATTTAGCCCAAAGGAATTATCAATGACCGAAAAATATATGGTACGCTTTTCCAGAATGGCCGAAAAATATATGGTACGCTTCTCCAGAATGGCCGAAAAATATTTGGTAGGCTTTTCCAGAAAATCTAATGTGTCTCATTAGGAAACAATGTTGTCATCCTTCTCCGGTCAACATAGACTCTAAATGGTAGTCTTGTACATGTATGTGCACCAAGGACGGCGGTGACTTTCTAGCCAGAAAATCCTACTGAAAACATTATTGTGTGTAGAAGGTTTTCTCTTGAGATGTGTCAATATCAAGAAACATTGGTACAACTGTTCTGTCTAATCCTTGTATCACAGAATGTTTTATATATATAAACTTGAATTATACATGGTAATGCTGCGAACTGCTTCCATTTCCCCTTTTTTCACTGCTTCCATGATGTATCTGTCTTTAGCTTGACCAAGGACAGAAGCATGGCAGCTTCTTTGTTTGTGATGAATTTACAGCCACTACTTGATACATATATCTTTGTAGCAACACCGATGGATCAAAGTTCGGGACTATAGAGTTTAGTATTATGCTATATCAGTGTCTGTGTAAATGTTATCCGTGTATTCCAACACCCTGTCCTCAGTTTCACCAACGTTTTTTAAAAAGAGTTTTTCAGGAAAGAACTGGGTGTCTTCGGTAGTATGCTTCAGTGAGGTAGCACTATAAATCGGCAAAAGTTCCGGCCTATCACAAGGAGACTTAACACGAACATACCGCAGCCTCCCAAAACACACATACGCACACGGCACACGCATGCATGTCGCACGCACGGGAGGCCGTCCTTAAATGACCTTAGCTGTTAATAGGACCTTAAACAAAATAAACCAAACCAAACCAAACCAGGAAAGAAAAGAAAATACTTACTGCAATAAATTTCCAATGGGATATATCAACTTAAGGAACTTCTTAAACTTATAAATCTGGGCCGTGGTATGGTAAGGGAACTTTTGTTTTACCTCTTTACTTACACACAAAAAATGTAAGTCCCACGTCTCAACATCGACCATACGAAGAACTAATAGTGTCAATAAGAAACAAGAGATCCCAGAGGGATCTTGGCGCCCACCATTGAATGATCTTTATAGGTTCCATGTCAGATTGATCTTTTCTCTACTTTTCCCTTCCTCTAAGTCTTATTAATCTGTGTAAATTCAGAAACAGCCCTCTAGTACTTTTCAAACAAGGGGAACCTATATATAAAATTTAAGATTTAGCGATAATGGCTGTCTGTTGTTTTCGGATTGGTCCCAAAATGCAACACAAGGGACCAAGGGGAACCTACATATGAAATTTGAGAAAGATCCCTTCAGTACCTTCTGTGAGAAGATGGCTGCCTGTCGGGCAGGTTGTTTTCTGATAGGTCTCAAAATCCAATATGCATAACTAGGCACAGAGGGCAACCTACAAATAAAATTTCAGAAAGATCCCTTCAGCAATTTCTGATAAATTGCGATAACAAACTTCAATTGTCAAAATCAAAGATGGCTGCCTGTCGGCCATGTTGTTTTCCGATTGGTCTCAAAATGCAATATGCATAACAAGGCACCAAGGGAAACCTACATATGAAATTTGAGAAAGATCCCTTCAGCACTTTCTTAGAAATAGCGATAACAAGTTTCAATTGTCAAAATCTAAGATGGCTGCCTGTCGGCCATGTTGTTTTACGATTAGTCTCAAAATGCAATATGCATAACTAGGCACCGAGGGGAACCTAAATATGAAATTTGAGAAAGATCCCTTTAGTACTTTCTGAGAAATAGAGATAACAAACTTCAATTGTCAAAATCTAAGATGGCTGCCTGTCGGCCATATTGTTTTCCGATAGGTCACAAAATGTAATATGCATAACTAGGCACCAAGGGAAACCTATATATGAAATTTCAGAAAGATCCCTTCAGTACTTTCTCAGAAATAGCGATTTTCCGATTGGTCTCAAAATGCAATATGCATAACTAGGCATAAAGGGGAATCTACATATGAAATTTGTGAAAGATCCCTTCAGTACTTTCTCAGAAATAGCGATAACAAACTTCAATTGTCAAAATCCAAGATGGCTGCCTGTCGGCCATGTTATTTTCCGATTGGTCTCAAAATGCAATATGCATAACTAGGCACCAAGGGGAATCTACATATGAAATTTGAGAAAGATCCCTTCAGTACTTTCTCAGAAATAGCGATAACAAACTTCAATTGTCAAAATCCAAGATGGCTGCCTGTCGGCCATGTTGTTTTCCGATTGGTCTCAAAATGCAATATGCATAACTAAGCACCAAGGGGAACCTACATATGAAATTTGAGAAAGATCCCTTCAGTACTTTCTCAGAAATAGCGATAACAAACTTCAATTATCAAAATTCAAGATGGCTGCCTGTCGGCCATGTTGTTTTCCGATTGGTCTCAAAATGCAATATGTATAACTAGGCACCAAGGGGAGCCTATATATGAAATTTGAGAAAGATCCCTTCAGTACTTTCTCAGAAATAGCGATCCCTTCAGTACTTTCTCAGAAATAGCGATAACAAACTTCAATTGTCAAAATCCAAGATGGCTGCCTGTCGGCCATGTTGTTTTCCGATTGGTCTCAAAATGCAATATGCATAACTAGGCACCAAGGGGAGCCTACATATGAAATTTGAGAAAGATCCCTTCAGTACTTTCTCAGAAATAGCGATAACAAACTTCAATTGTCAAAATCCAAGATGGCTGCCTGTCGGCCATGTTGTTTTCCGATTGGTCTCAAAATGCAATATGCATAACTAGGCACCAAGGGGAGCCTACATATGAAATTTGAGAAAGATCCCTTCAGTACTTTCTCAGAAATAGCAATAACAAACTTCAATTGTCAAAATCCAAGATGGCTGCCTGTCGGCCATGTTGTTTTTCGATTGGTCTCAAAATGCAATATGCATAACTAAGCACCAAGGGGAACCCTCATATGAAATTTGAGAAAGATCCCTTCAGTACTTTCTGAGGATTAGCGATAACAAGAATTGTTTACGGACGGACGGACGGACGGACCACGGACCACGGACGCAGGGCGATTTGAATAGCCCACCATGTGATGATGGTGGGCTAAAAATATAGTTAATTGATACACATTATAAAGCGAAAAAACGCGTTATTACGGACATTCAGCCGTTTATTTGCGTTATAACGCAGAAAAGACACATAATTACCTAAGTCAAAAAAAGCTTTTTTTAAATCAATAAATGAACAGTATAGCATTTTATTTTTCGAGAAATAAAGATATCAGAACATGTACAAAATGTAATAGGAAATGTTTTTCAGCGGTTGAGTTTCCCTTTCTAAAACCAGATTGTGCTTTAGATATAGGATTAATTTCATCTGCTTGTGAATAATACATGTAAACTATTTTTGAATATATGAGCAGAAATGTTTGTAGAGTGTGTTTAATATGTTCATTAACGATTCCATCTAAACCACAAGCCTTATTATTATTTAGTTTATATACAGCTTCTTCTATTTCATCACTGGTAATATTTTCGTTTAAAATTTCATATCTTATATCGTCATTGTCATCATTCATTACAAATTCTTCTTCCTCCAAATCATTACTATTTAGATTCCTATAGTAATCAAACAATTCTTGTTGATTAAAGTCAGCTTTGTTTTCTTTATCCCTACCTGATAGTTTGTTTAAGATAGTCCACAGATATTTTGGATCATTTTATAAAACTTTTCCAATTTTATGTTCCATTGTGTTAAGGTATCTTTTAAAATATTCATATATTTATTTCTTATATCATTAACTTTTAAATTTTATTTTTCCCTATTTGCTTCATTTTTAAGCCTGCTATATTCCTTTTTCGATGGAATTCTTTCCTCAGCTGGTCACATTTATTAGTGTACCGTGGTTTATACATGCATTTCTTACCAAATACATTAATATTGCAAAAATATTGCACTTATTTTGTATAACGTTATCTATTTCAGCTCGAGATACTTGGTCAGTTTGTGTATTAGCTTGTCGATCTTGTACATTATTTATTGTCACTTTGGTTAATTGGCCGGTATGTGGGTTGGGGGTGGGGGGGGGGGGGGGGGGGGGGGGGGTATACACACTATAGTAATAAAAAAAACAACCTTAAGAACTGGTGTTTAGCCGATGTGGTTTCTGAATTAGAAGTAAAATTTCCAAAAGGACAGGGAAATTTATAACGTGAAGAACAAAACGATGATAATATACATGAGGGCGAGAAAGTTTCACATGAAGATGTTGCTGTTAATCTAAAGAACGGAATAAAGATTCAAAAACGAAAGAACAAAAGGATTATCCGAAAAAAGACCAACTCGGAAGAGTACCACGGGGAAAGAATTCTACTTTTTCTTCCACGGCGAAATGAAAGCACGGACATTATTAATGGATATGACACATTTGAGCAGCATTACATAAGTAAAGCAAACATTATCCATGCTGTACAAAAGAAATATGAGCATTTTGTTGACGAACTAGAACAAGCTAGGCTTCAAGCTGAATGTGAAAATGAGGATATTGATGAAGTAGCCCCAAACACTGAACAAACAGAAGCAGAGGATGCATTTGTTGATCCAAAGCCTTTTAGAACAGTTTGTACATTTTGACTCTGACACTAATTACCATAAAGACTATGATATTGGTCCAGATATTGGATAACCTTCAAAAACTTCAGAAGTACAAACTAGTCAGGTAACTTTTACAGTCTTTAAATTGTAAACAAAGAGAATTTCACAACCATGTTAGTCACTGGATCAAACACAAAGATGAACCATTGTATGCATTTTAACTGCAGGTGCAGGCACATGAAAATCGGTTGTTATTGAAACCATTTATCAGACTCTACATAGAACTATTTGTTCTGAAGAAGGAGACAACCCTGATGATATCATAATTTTATTGTGTGCATATACAGGAAAAGCAGCTTATAACATCAATTGAATGACAATAGCATCAGCTTTTCACAAACAATGTACCAGACACATTAAAACATGTACGCTGATGAGCTAAACACCTACCGAACAAAGTACAGAAAAATATCTGTCATTATCATGGATGAGATATCAACGTTTGGAAACAGACTCCTAGTATTTATCAATGAAAGGGTTCAGCAGTTGACTGGTACAAAACAAGATTTTGGTGGTGTCAGTATAATTGCTCTCGGTGATTTATATCAGCTTTCCCCTGTTGGTGATTCGTGGATTTTCAAAGATCTTTCACGTCCAAGCCAAGGTCTGTCCAAAAACCTATAGAGAGAACACTGTTTGAACTTACTGAAATCATGTTCGCTGAACTCCTTAATAGACTGCGGCACAATCAGTTAACAGATGAAGACAACTAGTAGATTTGTTGACGATTTCAACAACAATTCCATGCAAACCCTTGCCACAGGCAAAGTAAATGTCAAAGTTGACAATGATGATCTGTCTCAAACAAAACTGTCCTTTGAAGTCAAGTCTTATTGATAATATTCCAGATAAACAAGGCAATACTGGACAACTGAGAACCAATTTAACCATTGCTGTAGATATGACATGTGATATTTCTGTAAACATTGATGTTACTGATGGGTTGACAAATGGCAGTACTTGTGTGGTAAAACATATTGAATATAAACATTCAACACTAAGACCAGCGATTGTATGGGTTTTATTTGGTGATGAAAAGATAGGAGTAATGAGAAGACATCAGTACCCGCATCTGTTGAGCAAAAATATAAATTCTTCCTGGACACCTATCTTTGAAACAAAACGTACTTTTTTATATAATAGAAAGACATTTAAACGAATACAATTTCCTCTTCAACCCTCTGCTGCAAAAACTGTTCGCAAGGCACAGGGTGCAACACTGGACCAAGTTGTCGGTTTGTCACAAACAAGGAAACGCAAAATACCGCATATCCACTATGTAGCACTTTCTAGAGTTATAGATCACTAAAGAACCTGAATATAATTGATTTCAATGAAGAAAGTCTCTTCTTTGTCAAAAAGACAAATACTAATTAAAACTTGTTTTAATGTAATTTATGCAGGCAAACTAATAGTATTATAAATAAAGATTATCATATTAATATGGAAGGAGGCATTTTTGAGGGATGTGTGAAGAGGTCAAGCTTCATCAGTGTCGTGCATTAATTTGTCGTTTTTTTTAGACTGCTATATATATAAATCGATGACGTAGTTGTTTACACACAGAAGCTGAAGAAAACATGGCGGAACAAGGTGCGTACGGTCAAGGCCAACCTATTTTATTGTACTTTTGCACCAAGTATTTTACCTACTTTGACTAAGTTCTATTTTGCCCACCACCTTCCCCTTACTGCCTCCTTTCCGAAGTTATCAATACCATATTATGATTTTCATAGGTACTTAACGAACATCAATTGTCATTTTAAACCTATGTTGGTCTGTGCCGTATGATTGTATTTTGTAAATTCTGCAGGGATAGTCTATGTAGAAACTCTTATACATATGTATGAGAACTTTAAATTTGTATGTATACATGTACTTGATGTGGCGGGTTTCGACCCCATCTAAGACTTTTTAACTCTTATATATCTGTATGAGAACTTAATTTTTAAGTATACTTGTACTTGATGTGGCGGGTTTTGATCCCCATCTAAGACTTTTAAGGAAAGAATTGTTATCTATGATGTTATATTCTTTAACATCCGTCGTTTAATATAATAAACGGCCATTTTCAATTCAACATTAATTGTCTTTGTTCTTATTTATTTTGCTTGTAAAAGTCTTACAAGCTTGCCTTGGTGGTTGCCCTGTATAAAGATGTTGATATTGAGATGCAAAGATAAGGAAACAATAAATTAAAGCTATGTTTTAGTCCATTGTATGCTGTTCATATGGCATGTCACTTTCTTTTTAACAATGCCAGGTCTTTGCACAAACACTTATCTGACATACAATCGGATCAAAATGTTCATACAGCTGATGTTGTTGGCATGGCTGAATTCTGGCTTTGTGATAGTGATATAAATTATACATTTCAATTAGGAGGTTTCAACATGTTCAGAAATGATTCAGAATCATTCACAACATACATGTAAGACAGGTAACGTACACAGGTAAACAGCACAGTCGTACACAAGTCCGTGCGCACCGCGAAAACGTTGACGAAAACAGCGAGCGGCGCGTATCAAAAGTAATATACACGTCTCTGTCTGGGGTAAAATATATCAAACATGATCAAAACCAATAAATTGTCAAGATTACACTGTTACATTTGTGACGGAACTGTGAAACCAGTTTTACTACTAGTCATGCGAATTAAATTGTACCCATTAGAACGGTGACAGATAATCGTACGGACCAGTTAATGTCTACCTAGCATTTTTGACATTCTAGTCATCCTAATACACAATTGTGGTCTTTCAACCGTATGTATTTGGTATTGACGGATAGATAAATGTTTCATCTTCGAAACGAGCCATGCACGAATAAAATCCGATTGTATCTAGTGGAGAAAATGAACACTGGCAGAAAATAGGTCGTTTTTCACGTTTATGTAGCTCCATGTCGCGAATTTAACGTGTATGTAGCTCCATGTCGCAAATTTAACGTGAATGTATCTCCATGTCGCGAATTTAACGTGTATGTATCTCCATGTCGCAAATTTCACGTGTGTGTATCTCCATGTCGCAAATTTAACGTGTATGTAGCTCCATGTCGCAAATTTAACGTGAATGTATCTCCATGTCGCGAATTTAACGTGTATGTATCTCCATGTCGCAAATTTAACGTTTATGTATCTCCATGTCGCAAATTTAACGTTTATGTAGCTCCATGTCGCAAATTTAACGTTTATGTAGCTCCATGTCGCAAATTTAACGTTTATGTATCTCCATGTCACGAATTTAACGTGTATGTATCTCCATGTCGCGAATTTAACGTTTATGTAGCTCCATGTCGCGAATTTAACGTTTATGTAGCTCTATGTCGCGAATTTAACGTTTATGTAGCTCCATGTCGCGAATTTAACGTTTATGTAGCTCCATGTCGCGAATTTAACGTTTATAAAAGATTTTTGATATTGATGCTATTATTGGAACCTCAGATCAGCAACATGTATATGCTATATATGTTTCTGCTCAGATATTCAAATATTAGAAGGCTATATTGTAGGATAATTAATAATCCACTGCCGCCTTCTTGCTCATAGGTACGATTACGACTCACCTGTTCTCCAGGTAAAGTTCCACAGACCTCCCCAGTTGGACTGTTTCTCGTAGCAGACGACATCTACACACCCTTTCCCGGCTGCTTTTAACTTATTGTTTTGGTATAAAAAGGACATCCCACCAGGTCCTGCGCCAATAACGCACACTCGCTGATTTCCAGCCATGATGTATTCTAAACTACACACACAGCGATACGCCTGCTACTGAACCAACTAAAAATTCTAGTTTTCTCGGTTATCTGTTGTTCACGGAAACCTACTGAAGCCAGTAAGGGTCACAGCGAGAAAATATATTATGTCGTAATAACGACTTAGTTTCTCGTATGAACATCTTGATAAAAACGTCATTAAAATTTCAATTTCCTCATCATGTACAATCTCAATCACACATTCTGACATAATTGGCCGCCAGATAAATATGTGGCGGCCGCCAGATAATTAAGCGGCGGCAGTTTGAAAGGCGATATTAACATCAGAACCCTTCGGATTACCCGGGAAGGTGAAAATGGGACATGGGATTATCAGGAGACACGCATAGCGAAGAAAGCAGAGAACAAAAAAAAAAAATGAAAAATAAGAAAAATGATTCATTGATGTCTTTGACGTAAAAAAACAACAAAATTATAATAAATACATTGCCAAAAAGATGCCGAAATGATTGACAGCGTTTGGTGATTTGAAATACATAATGAAATTAAAGAGAGAGAGAGAGAGAGAGAGAGAGAGAGAGAGAGAGAGAGAAAGACAGACAGACAGACAGACAGACAGACAGACAGACAGAGAGTGATGATGTCATTAAAATTTTGCTCCTTTTTATTGATTTTCCCATGTTTAAACAATTTAAGAAGAAAATAACGTTATTTTAGCACAGTGACTTGACACGGATTTGATCCCATGGTCATCAATATTACACAAACGTATGCATTAGACGTTAATTCTGACATAAGATATAATTCTGTATATATAATTATTTTGTATTTTGGACAGTATTTATGGGCCATGTGCTCGAAGTTTGTCAATCCCCTGTGTGTTAACACGTAACTTGAACCCGGGATCGTACATGATTCACATGTATAGCCGCATAACAAAACATCTTGAGACGGCCCCTGTCGCGTCAGTGTCCGCGTAGGTGTATGTCTATTGAGTCTCTCCTGTCCTTTTATGACCCTCTGACTATTATTTGACCTCGGTTTATTGACAATTTTACCCCACAGTATCTTTGACATACGAAGGTCATACGGCCGGACGTTTTATGTATGTGATGTGGTCCTTTGTAATTTATAATATATACAGTCGTATCTATAGCTTATCAATTTGCATCCCTGACAAAGTACATAATACAGGACCAAACTATTAATTGTTTAAAAACGACCCGGGTATATTTTCTACTAGGTAAAATGTGCCTCGGTCCAAAATTGTACAATGAATAAGTTATATGTGTTTATCTTTTTACTAAAGAAAAATAAACCAGTCATATTCCTACCATTGGATCAGAGACCTATATACTATCTCTGATTGGATTATCATCAAATTCTTAAAGTGATATTTTATGAACAGGAATGTAACTTTATCGTTTGATATATTTACAAAGACGTACTTGCCAATATCAGAAATGATGCATTAACTGAATTACCTCATGTCTACAGCGACAGGCAAAACAACTATAAAATTAGGAGCGACATGGTTATTTAATGTGATTACTTCTGTTCTTATAATTCGATACTCCAGTTCAATATAGAGAAAAGACATGGGATGCTAGTTTGACTTGTGCTACAAAATAAATAGCATTTATTCTATTTTTTTTTTTTTTTAGTTTTCATGAAATCGTTATATGCTTACATTTACAGAGTATTTAAAGCTCCACTTGGTTTCGGAAACAATGAAATTGTGAAAAAAATGAAAATTTCTGAAATTTGGTAATTTTCCCTCACCGCTTAAGTTATAAACTTTGACGTAATTACGACTCTGGTGTCGAATCCAAAGAGTTTTTAAAAAATAAAATTTTAAAAATATTTTATAAAACTCCCCGTCTAACGAAAATAAATATTCCTCGGCGAACAATAATTCGGGCATGTGCAGTGGCGGCGGCCGATTCCTGATCCTTTTTAACTTCTATGAACATTTATAAACCCTCATCTCCTCTTTTAGCCTTTACATATGTTTTATATATTGTTATATGAATAAGGTTATCAGCTACCAAAAGAACTTTAAGATAATTATAAATATTCTTATCTTATACCATAGTAGGCCCATCGCCCACAGTGTCTCAACTTGTCATAACCAGACCAGCATATTTTTAGATGTCATAGTTGTCTCTTACTCACTTTTTTAGGTCATCTGACCCGAAGGGTCAGGATGACCTATAGTCATCATGCTTCGTCCGTCGTCGTGCGCCGTCCGCCGTGCGCCGTGCGTAAACTTTTCACATTTCAATCTTCTTCTCAAGTTCCACCAGTGGGATTAAGCTGAAACTTGCCTGAAATGATCCTGAGATGGTCCTGACCAAGTGTTGTTATTTTTCGGGTCGGTCCAAAATCCAAGATGGCCGCCATAGCCGCCATTTTGAAAACACATTTTAAACTTCTTCTCAAGTTCCACCAGTGCTATTGAGCTGAAACTTGCCTGAAATGATCCTGAGATGATCTCGACCAAGTGTTGTTATTTTTTGGGTCGGTCCGAAATCCAAGATGGCCGCCATAGCCGCCATCTTGAAAAACACATTTTAAACTTCTTCTCAAGTTCCATCAGTGGGATTGAGCTGAAACTTGCCTGAAATGATCCTGAGATGATCTCGACCAAGTGTTGTTATTTTTTGGGTCGGTCCGAAATCCAAGATGGCCGCCATAGCCGCCATCTTGAAAAACACATTTTAAACTTCTTCTAAAGTTCCACCAGTGCTATTGAGCTGAAACTTTCCTGAAATGATCCTGATATGATTGCGACCAAGTGTTGTTATTTTTTGGGTCGGTCCGAAATCCAAGATGGCCGCCATAGCCGCCATCTTGAAAAACACATTTTAAACTTCTTCTCAGGTTCCACCAGTGCTGTTGGGCTGAAACTTGCCAGAAATGATCCTGAGAAGATCCCGACCAAGTGTTGTTATTTTTCGGGGCGTTCCGAATTCCAAGATGGCCGCCATAGCCGCCATCTTGAAAAACACATTTTAAACTTCTTCTAAAGTTCCACCAGTGCTATTGAGCTGAAACTTGCCAGAAATGATCCTGATATGATTGCGACCAAGTGTTGTTATTTTTCGGGTCGGTCTGAAATCCAAGATGGCCGGCATAGCCGCCATTTTGAAAAACACATTTTAAACTTCTTCTCAAGTTCCACCAGTGCTGTTGGGCTGAAACTTTCCTGAAATGATCCTGATATGATTGCGACCAAGTGTTGTTATTTTTCGGGTCGGTCCTAAATCCAAAATGGCCGCCATAGGCGCCATCTTGAAAAACACATTTCAAACTTCTTCTCAAGTTCCACCAGTGCTGTTTGGCTGAAAATTGCCAGAATTGATCCTGAGATGATCCCGACCAAGGTTTGTGATTTTTCGGGTCGTTCTGAATTCCAAGATGGCCGCCATAGCCGCCATCTTGAAAAACACATTTTAAACTTCTTCTAAAGTTCCACCAGTGCTATTGAGCTGACACTTGCCTGAAATGATCCTGATATGATCCAGACCAAGTGTTGTTATTTTTTGGGTCGGTCCGAAATCCAAGAAGGCTACCATAACCACCATCTTCAAAAACACATTTTAAACTTCTTCTCAAGTTCCAGTAGTGCTGTTGGGCTGAAACTTGCCTGAAATGTTCCTGAGATGATCCAGACCAAGTGTTGTTATTTTTTAGATTGGTCTGAAATCCAAGATGGCCGCCATATCCGCAATCTTAAAAAACACATTTTAAACTTCTTCTCCAGTTCCACTGGTGCGATTGAGCTGGAAATTGGTGAGGATGTTAAGGAAGGGAGGCCAACAAAGTGTTGTTGTTTTTTTCGGCCTCGTAAAAACATGGCAGCAATGACGGCCATTTTGTAACATGATTGTACAATCATGGTTTTCATGAACAACACCTATTTCAAACTTCTTCTCAAATTCCACCGGTGGGATTCAGCTCTTACTTACCAGAAATTATCCTTAGATGGTCCAGACCAAGTGTTATTATTTATTGGGTCGGTCAGAAATCCAAGATGGCCACCATGGCCAACAGTGCCACTATATACTTGCTACAGAGAATGCATACTACAATAATATAAGGGTTTTAATTTAGAGTCAGATGACCGTTAAGGCCCCTGGGCCTCTTGTTTTTTATAATTTTTTTATTTTCCAAAACACATATATCATTAACAATCAATAATTTTAATATATCACCTGCACACTACTGCCATCATCTTCAAGCATCATCATCATCATCATCATCATCATCATCATCATCATCATCAATAGTCGTCATCCTCATCTGCAATAATCATCCTCGTCCTCACCGCCATCATCATCATCATCATCATTCAATCACCATCATCCTCACCATCATCATCATCAATCACCATGCATCATCATCATGATTCACAATTTTATCATCCTCAGCAGCAGCAGCAATATTCACATCATAGGTGCAATTCATAATCAATGACATATGTGTAACATGATTTTTTTTCTTTCTCGCGCACACTCGCAGTCACAACAATATACAGAGAGAGAGAGAGAGAGATATTTGTGCCATTTCGTATAATAACAGATTATCGCAATGTGCTTAATAACATACAAAAACAAAAACAAAAAAATAGTTGAGAAGTATTGTCAAGAGTTGGGTGTTGTCTGTAAAAGTTTATCCCATTTTTTCCATCTATTATGAAATGTTTCTATAGTTCCCTTATCTTTACCAATAAAAACATATTTTTGAATATTGTAATTATCTCTAATAGTAAGTTTCAGTGCTTGTACTGATAGAATTTGTTGTAAACATCTTGTTCTATAGATGTACTGCTTCATAATGAGTAATATAAGATTATCTGTTTTGTAATATATATTTTTCTTGTTTCTCATGCCAAAAATGAAAGTTTCTTTATTGAAAGTAAATGGAATCAAAAGCGTATCTAGCAAAAATTCAAAGTTATCAAAAAATGACTGTACTTCTTTGCATTCCCATAATAGATGTACAATTGTTTCTGATTCTGTTTTACAGAAGAAGCAGATTGGACTACCATTCAATCCGATTTTGAATAAATATGAATTAGTGGTTAATATATGTTGGTTTATTCTATATTGGAGCCACTGTAATTTAGAACTTTTAGTAACTTTGAAAGGGATCATAAATATATTCTTCCAAGTTTCAACATCTAATTCAATCATTCTATTCCATTTCTTTTTTCCTGTAGATATATTGTTGTTTAAAGAAAGTATGTTATAGAAATCTTTAGAGCCCTTAATATTAAAAACAAGAGATCCCAGAGGGATCTTGGCGCCCACCATTGAATGATCTTCATAGGTTCCATGTCAGATTGATCTTTTCTCTACTTTTCCCTTCCTCTAAGTCTTACTAATCTGTGTAAATTCAGAAACAGCCCTCTATAGCTAGTACTTTTCAAACAAGGGGAACCTATATATAAAATTTAAGATTTAGCGATAATGGCTGTCTGTCGGCCATATGCTGTTTTCCGATTGGTCCCAATATGCAAAACGAGGCACTGAGGGGAACCTGCATATGAAATTTGAGAAAGATCCCTTCAGTACTTTCTCAGAAATAGCGATAACAAACTTCAATTGTCAAAATCCAAGATGGCTGCCTGTCGGCCATGTTGTTTTCCGATTGGTCTCAAAATGCAATATGCATAACTAGGAACCAAGAGGAACATACATATGAGATTTGAGAAAGATCCCTTCAGTACTTTCTCAGAAATAGCGATAACAAACTTCAATTGTCAAAATCCAAGATGGCTGCCTGTCGGCCATGTTGTTTTCCGATTGGTCTCAAAATGCAATATGCATAACTAGGCACCAAGGGGAACCTACATATGAAATTTGAGAAAGATCCCTTCAGTACTTTCTCAGAGATAGCGATAACAAACTTCAATTGTCAAAATCCAAGATGGCTGCCTGTCGGCCATGTTGTTTTTCGATTGGTCTCAAAATGCAATATGCATAACTAGGCACCAAGGGAAACCTACATAAGAAATTTGAGAAAGATCCCTTCAGTACTTTCTCAGAAATAGCGATAACAAACTTCAATTGTCAAAATCCAAGATGGCTGCCTGTCGGCCATGTTGTTTTCGATTGGTCTCAAAATGCAATATGCATAACTAGGCACCAAGGGGAACCTACATATGAAATTTGAGAAAGATCCCTTCAGTACTTTCTCAGAAATAGCGATAACAAACTTCAATTGTCAAAATCCAAGATGGCTGCCTGTCGGCCATGTTGTTTTTCGATTGGTCTCAAAATGCAATATGCATAACTAAGCACCAAGGGGAACCTACATATGAAATTTGAGAAAGATCCCTTCAGTACTTTCTCAGAAATAGCGATAACAAACTTCAATTGTCAAAATCCAAGATGGCTGCTTGTCGGCCATGTTGTTTTCCGATTGGTCTCAAAATGCAATATGCATAACTAGGCACCAAGGGGAACCTACATATGAAATTTGAGAAAGATCCCTTCAGTACTTTCTCAGAAATAGCGATAACAAACTTCAATTGTCAAAATCCAAGATGGCTGCCTGTCGGCCATGTTGTTTTTCGATTGGTCTCAAAATGCAATATGCATAACTAGGAACCAAGAGGAACCTACATATGAAATTTGAGAAAGATCCCTTCAGTACTTTCTCAGAAATAGCGATAACAAACTTCAATTGTCAAAATCCAAGATGGCTGCCTGTCGGTCATGTTGTTTTCCGATTGGTCTCAAAATGCAATATGCATAACTAGGCACCAAGGGAAACCTACATATGAAATTTGAGAAAGATCCCTTCAGTACTTTCTCAGAAATAGCGATAACAAACTTCAATTGTCAAAATCCAAGATGGCTGCCTGTCGGCCATGTTGTTTTTCGATTGGTCTCAAAATGCAATATGCATAACTAGGCACCAAGGGAAACCTACATATGAAATTTGAGAAAGATCCCTTCAGTACATTCTGAGGATTAGCGATAACAAGAATTGTTTACGGACGGACGGACGGACGGACGGACGACGGACCACGGACGCAGGGCGATTTGAATAGCCCACCATCTGATGATGGTGGGCTAAAAAAAAATCTAAATGAATGGGCACTAATGGATAAGTTAGATTTTCATTTTCTATATGCTTGTGGGCAGTGTATTTCCTAATAGAGTTTATTATACCATGGTATGTAAGGAAGTTGGTATTGATATTGTATTTATCTTAAAATTCCTGAAAAGTATAAAAAGTATTTAAATTTGGCAATTTAAATAAATCATTGATTATAACAATTCCCTTCTGATACCATTTCTTATAAAACACCATTTTATTATTTACTGTTAAGCTTTTAAATCAAAAATCAAATTGACTAAAAATGTCTCTTCTTTCTCTTTAAGGCATCCCCAGGATTTGAACACATCTTTCCAAAATTTGTTTTTGCATTTCATTTCACATTTTCTTATGTATCCTGATCCGCAATTAGCTAACAAACCTATATCAATACTTCTGCCTAAGATTAGTTGCCATTTACTTGCTTTAGAGTATAACCTTCTAATCCATGATAATTTTAGCGCCTTTATAAAAGAATAAATATCAAGCCTTTTCAAACCCCCTTCTGTATAGTCTTTTATGATAAAGTCCCTTTTCACCTTGTCTACTTTACTATTCCAAAGAAAGCTATAGAGTTATGTGTTTATTCTTTTGATAAATGCTAAGTCAGGATCAGGTAGAGCTATAAAAAGGTGGTTAAATTGTGATACCAAAAGAGATTTAATTATATGTATTTTACCAATAGGAGTAAGCATCCTTTTATTCCAATTATTCAAAAGAGATTTAAGTTTAACCAATTTCTTGTCAAAGTTCATTTTAGTCATTTTATGAAAATCTACATGGACGTCAATACCCAATATGTTAAATTTTTGGTTTCCCCAATGTAGGTTCCATTCTAGGCAAAATTGTTCTTCACTATATTTCATGCTACCTATCTATATTACTTCTGTCTTGCTTTTATTTATTTTTAACCCAGATATATCTGCATATCCTTTTAACTCATCCAATGTCTCTCTTAATGAATTTCTAGATCCATCAAGGATAACTGATATATCATCTGCATATTGAGATAACAGTAATGGAGTATCTTCTATATTTATTCCTTTAATATTATCATTATTTCTTATTCTAATTGCTAGGACTTCAGCACATAAAATGAATAAATATGGAGATATAGTGTCACCTTGTCGACATCCACGTTTAATATTAAAAAATGAAGATAAATTGCCCCCCTGATTAACAGATGAATTTGAACCATTTTGAAAAATATGAACCCAGTTCTTTATATCATCCCCAAAGTTAAAAAAAAATCAAGCACTTTATCAATAAAATCCCAACTAACAGAGTCAAAGGCTTTTTCAAAATCTATTGTGAGTAACATTCCAGGAATATCATTCTCTTCTGTATATAGCCCGAGTTTCCTCTGGCCATGTCACCATGTCTGGTGTAGGGCCAGAGCGCACTACTATATGAAAACGTGGAATTCTCCGACGCCGTTTGGTGTCGCTAAGAATCTGGTGCAAATACAATAAAATCGGGAGTGACATAACACCTACCTGACGACTTCCGGTAACAAGATGGCCGTGTCAACAATCCAACAACGGAACAACCAAACCTCCCATGTCACACAACTATACTCCACTCATAAAGTCCGTAACTATATCCTAAACGAAACAAAAGCCCTAAAGAAGAAGAGGAGAGCCTGTGAAAAGCTCCCAATCAGTAAAATCCCAAAAGATAATGGTAGACAATTGAAGATAGAATGTAATACAGCGGCCTAGGAACTTTCAAAGACAGAGATTACAAATACATTCCAAGACAAAAACTTTATAAGTAAACACCAGCTAGCAGTAAATACTACTGTTATTCCGGACAGAGCTCAAAATTCCCTAGAATTGAAAATGGAGGTATAAAACCGTCTGAACACTGGTGAAATGGGACTAAAATTTGTCATCAATTGGTATCACACCCAAAGCTCTCTACTTGTTAATGACAGATATGCAAATCTATTCCATGACGACATCCTCCCCGACATGATGGAGTCAGTACTCAGTAAACCTGGGCTCTCCGCACTAAACCACCATATTGCCTCAAAAATATTGTTGTTAGTAGATGAATGCCTAGAAAGAAGTATCTCAGAAATGAACAGAGCGACGATAATACAATGCCATCCTCCCATAACAGGAGTATAACCATTTAATGTTAACACCGTCACCTACAAACGCTAATGACCTTTTACAGCCCTCCAGCGACCAAAAAACCTGTTCCCACTGTCTGCAACATGCCGGTGAGGAAATACAGCGTGATCTATGTCAACATTGGTGTCACGCAAACTGTGAAAACCTAGATTATCACATGATGGAATTTTACCAGGGCGATCCACCCTACTCCTGTCTATCCTGTAGAGGTCTAGATGACCCCTTCCGTCGTTGTTAAAGAGGAGGACATGGAGATACAGTCGCATAGGGAACTCAGTATCATCGACGATATTTCTAGAGAAAACTCTAGCCCTTACCGTCAACTACTACTAAACTGATATACTACCCCGCATAAAGTTACTAGTAGTCAATCCAAAGAGGTAAGTAATACAAGCCTAACCTGCAATTCGAGTCCAGTCAAACCACCATTGCGTGTAAATCCTAGATCATAATTAGGAAACAGAGAAGATGACAGAGTAAATACAATACCTACCATTCCGGAGAAACTCACCTATTCCCCACCTAGACGTAACTTTACCCCTCAAGCTCAACCCAGCATCCCATATGTACCATCCCAACCAAAGGAAAAGGAAGTACCCCTTACCCAGAAGGTTATAAAGAAGAAACGACAGAAACAGGAACAAAGGTGGAAGACCTTCTTGAACAGCTACAACTCTCAAGTAACGAGGATTGAAGCAAAGATTACTAAAAATATACTAAAGATAGGTCCCCGTGGTGAGGATACCATACGCCAACACACTGGAGATCAAGTGATGCAGCACCATCCCCAGCACTCTATGGAGTTCCACACCTTAAATCAACGCTTACACTCATTAGAATGGAGCAACTGAAGATGCGTCTACATATAAAAGAGCAAAACATATCCATGCAAAACAGCCTGAGGATACAAAGCGAAGTCAGATCTATTCAAAACCAAATAAGACAACCTTATATACAACCCACTCCACCCGTGGTTGCACCGTATTCGTCTTTGAGTTTCAGTCACTTTCCTCTACCGATGCACTTCCCTCCACCGAGATTCCCAAACTCTACAACTAACCAGCATATGATGAATAACCACACATCTCATACAGCTTTCCAGCAAAACAACGGATCATATGCCTCTCGAATGAATGGGCAACCTATATACTATAGCGAACCCCCTCCCTCCACAAGAATTACGATAGAAAGGTACCTACATCTTCGACAGTGGATGCTTCTACAAAAATACCCTCATCACTTAGAAACTGTTCAAAGACTTGAATCAAACCGACAATTTAGTCTCCAGTGCTACATCACACAAACAAGTTGAATTAACTGTCACACGACATTTGCATCCTACTACAGCACTACGGGATGCATGTCCACAACGTCTTAGTAGTGACCCATGCAAGCAGCCACTACCCGCTGACACCCTTCCTCAGACTCATAATACAGAGGGAAAGGGGAAGAACGAAGAAAGTATGCCTTTTTTCATGCCGTTGCCAGAAACCAAAAATGAAAAAGACTCAAAACCTATCACTTTAAAAACCGTAAACGTCAAGAACCTACAATCCACTACTATATTCATCAAAGAGCTACTGAGAAGTGCCGACATATTATGTATACAACATCATTGGCTTTTTGACTTCCAATTAAATCAGCTACACAACTTGTCGTCTACACATACTTCACATGGGAAAGCAGTCGACTCCTCGGACCCCATCCCTCCAACACAACTCCCGAGAGGATACGGAGGAGTAGCAATCCTATATAATAAGATAGTCAATACCAAAGTAACGAAGCTTACGGATGGCGGAACTAGGGTGATTGCTGTTGAAATGTCAACAACTCCACCGTTATGTATTATCTCCGCATATA
This sequence comes from Pecten maximus, assembly GCF_902652985.1. NCBI lineage: Eukaryota > Metazoa > Mollusca > Bivalvia > Pectinida > Pectinidae > Pecten > Pecten maximus. The sequence goes on from NW_022982975.1 coordinate 20,496, forward strand.
TGTCACCACGAGGCAGATCTTCCAGCCTGGAATATGAAGAATCGCTCGAACAACTTGAGGAGATCTTACAATAGTTTGGAAAGACCCACGCTATATTCCTGGCAGGTGATTTGAATGCCACCCCCCCCCCCCCCCTCCCCCGCCTCCTATGCAGAACCGGCAATGAAAGCGATAGAAAACTCAGCGACTTCTGTATGAACAACAGCCCCATCAACAAACAGAATGATGAACCAACCTTTTTTCATGTGAACAACAGAGACTCTGCAAAGTTAGACTATATTCTAGTCAACAATCTAGCTGAACCTATAACAGCGCGTGACAAAGATGAAGCTAACGTGTCGGACCACATTCCTGTTGCCACAACAATTGACATATCACTCGCTAGACTGGAACAGAACATTACTTCTTCGAAACGTAAACCAAGATGGAAGAAATGTAACAAACTGCTCTATCAACAGTATGTCGATACGAATCTACAATACCCAAAATGTGTACCAGTGAATGAATTCCAACTAGAACTTGATATAAAAACTCTCCAACATACCTTGCACACAGCAGCTGGACTGAGCCTACCACGCAATCCGCGAAGCAGATTGGTGAGGCTTAACAAGGAAATCTCTTGGAATGAAGAGATACATGATGCGCTGATTAAGAAAAAACAGGGTTATGGCCTCTGGAAGAAAGCAGGAAAACCTGAGGAACTTAAAAACCATACCTACATTGAGATGATTAACTGTAAACGACACCTGAGGAAAATACATCGACAGACTGCCTCTAGAATGAAACGGGAAACTTTGGAGATAATGGAAGCTCCTTCCACCAGCTGATCAGACTACAACGACAAACTACTGTACAACAGACTGAAACTCTCGTAGTTAATGGAGAGGAACTATCAACCCCAGTATTAGTAACTGAGGGCCGGGCAACCCATTTTGCGTCCCTCGTCTCACCCACACAGAACCAAAACTTTGACAATACATTCAAGGAAGATACACAGAGGGATCTACTGACAATTGAAGAACATGTCCAGGGGGATACCATCCCCCAACCAAGTAGATCTGAAGTAGCAAGAGATATAGCGAAACTCAACCCCAACAAGGCAGCTGACTTAATGGACCTAACGGCGGAACACATACGTCATGGAAAAGACAGGGTCCTTGCATATATCATCTACCTCATCACCGTCACGTTTAAAGGAAATCTATCCCACCATCCCTTAAAGAAGGTCTTATTCCTCCGGTTTTCCAGAAAGGTGACCAACATAATCCCTCAAACTATCGAGGCATCACAGTCACTCCCATCTTACTAAAGATTCTAGAACATGTACTCTCTGTTCGCCATACCAAGATGGTTGAACCATCGCAATCCCCACTCCAGGTCGGACTTACTATGGAACGATGATCAATCCACTCTCCTAGTATCGGAATGTATAGAGGAAGCAGCAGTCAAAAAGATCCCCCTGTTCTTCATTACCCTCGATGCCCAAAAAGCCTTTGATGTTGTCGACCATGAAATCTTGTTCCGTCAACTCTACATCGACGGTATTCCAGGAGCTGAATGGGACATCCTTAGAAGCCTCTACTCTGATGCAACTTCCAAAGTAAAATGGAGAGGGCATATCTCGGGAAGGTTTTCCCATCGACCAAGGAGTCAGTCAGGGGGGAGTCCTCTCAACGCTTCACTATAAGCGATACAATAACCAACTGCTCACTCATCTTGAAAATTTCTCTGGAGCAATGATCGGTGCCATCTCAGTCCCTCACTCTACATGCGCAGACGACACAGCATTGCTATCAAATAGTTCTCTGGAATTACAGGGGATGCTTCAGGTAGCAGAAGACTTCACACGTAGATCCAAATATAACATCAATCCCAGCAAAAGCGGTCTATTAATCTACAACTCCAAAGACACTCCGGCCATAAACATTTACGGGAGTGCTATCCCCATTGTAGAGGAAAATACACATCTGGGAATCATCAGAACGAAAAAGAACAAACCAGAAATTAACCAAAAAGTTACAACTAGCAGGAAAACTCCCTAATGCGTGCAGGACTACACGGTAAATTTTGGATTACACAGCACCTGAAGGCAGGGATTTGGAATCCCTATGTAGTACTAAGAATCACCTACGGTCTCGAGATCCTCACTCTATCACTTAAAGATGTATCCACATTAGAATCTTTTCAAAGAAGATCGCTTCGTCATATCCAACACCTCCATGACAGGACAGCAGGAACTGCAGTACTGGGCCTTCTAGGAATTGTCCCTTTGGAAACCATCCCGCATAGGAATGCTCTTCTGCTTTTCCATAAATTCATACTCTGAATGCCAAGATCTTCAAAAGTAAGGATAATCCTGGACAAGTACAGCCTACCAAGTGCCTACCAACTCCTTAACACACCGACCAGAGAGACTTGGGAGACGCAGCTCAACCAAGCCATCAAGAGAACAGTGGAAAGGGACTGGAAAAGAGACATTCAGGAGAAAGCATCCCTGAAATATATAAACCCATCTGTCCTGAAGGTAGGAGAGGTTCAACACATCTACCGATCTGTATCAAACAACCTCCACGACATCTGCCGAGGAGAAATAAAAACTACTCACGGGAACATATATCCTACAGTCTGTCAGAGTAACATTTTACCATTTATCATCATGATGTTGACCCAACCTGTCAGCTATGTTAAGAACATCCTGAAACTAGAGAACACCTCATAGCGACTGCAAACAATTCCAACCAATCCGAGAACAAACTATAAAAAGCTCTCCCAAGTTCCTAGCCTGAAAGATACAAACTGTCCCAGGCTGGAATTCGAACCCAAAACTCTTTTATTCTTATCACAAGGTTGAGGGTCATAATCATATATTATGCTCTACCCCCACACAAATTGACAAATAGAAATTAGCTCTTTTTCACAAGATCTTCATTCATTATTATTAGATATGAATTAGTGTAGACTTTTTTTATCCGAGCTGATATAAGATTTCTCACTTGTTCAAAGTTACTGGTAATTTCAGTGATAAATGAGAGCCCAATAATTGAATGGATCATCTGACCTCACATTTTATTGCTGTGACAGCAAATCCTCAACTTATGGTGATGCACGTTTACGTTTTCTTTATTTGTGCTGATTTGTTTTCTTTTTAAATAAACTTTACAGAAGTACTGCCTCGCTGGAGAGCTTCAACCAACTTATGCTGATGTATGCAGCTAAGCGATACTCCTACACGCCACCTATGTATTATAAGGACAGATGTCGGCTACCAGCCACAATCTGATTAAAATCAGCTGTTACATGGCTACGTTTACTATGCACTACGCCTGTGTAACAGCTGATTTTAATCAGATTGCTACCAGCCATAGACAACAATTATCATGCTGACCGAGACATAAAAATCAACACACATGTTGGTAGTACTCGGTAAGAATTGAAGTAACTCCTGGATTTACAATTGCAAGTTACTTGGCTCAGGATAAAAAAAACGGATTTGGCAGTCGAAAAAAAAATCCACATCAGTATACTTGTGTCTCTCTTGGCACCACACACCTTTAGAACCTGAGTTCTGAATAATCTTTGCTGTGAAAGGTGTTAAACTCCAAAGCTAATGGCATCTGTGGGTAATTGGGTCTACATGTATATGTCCATGAGTATCTTCCTAGAATAGCATTGAAGCTAACAAAGTAACACAAACAAAAAATATCATGATTTTTTTTTATTTGAATGATAAAGGAATACATTTTGTTTCACAACCTCAACATATACGTGGTACAACTTGTTCACATCGGTTTTTTCAAAACCTTTACATCACACCTTTAGAATGACATATTTTGGGGGAAATTATGATGATCGGTTATCATTTGACATGGAGATCAAGATTTTGTTGTGATTTTAAAACATTAAAACTTCAGGATGCACAGAATCTTCAATTAGAGCAAACGAAGGGCAGTGACAGCAATCGAGGAGAAAGAAGACTGTGAACCTAAATGACCAGGCCGAATGAGTTGGGGAATGTTAACTGAAATGTTGAAGGGGGATCTTGAGTCTGACTGCCTTGCAGGTAGGGCGTAAGAATTGTACCTGCTGCCCCCATTGCATGATCGTAAGAGGCGACTAAATTTGGGATCTTATCTTTTCTCTTCTTTCTGAACAACTTTCTTCTTCCTAATGTCTCCCTTGACAATGCCTCACTTTTGGCCTTTTGTTGAGCTTTCGCCGCTGTGAGGAAGGCTTTGGGTTCTGTCCCCTGGCCGAGACATACCAGAGTCATTAAAAATGGTAGTTGCTACTCCTGCTTAGCGCTCAGCATTTTGGGAGTGCGACGACTGGTTCGCCCGTTGTCAGTATACAGTGACCGGGTTGGGTGTGCTGCTGGGTGTCTTCGGCAGTATGCTTCAGTGAGGTAGCACTATAAATCGGCAAAAGTTCCGGCCTATCACAAGGAGACAACACAAACATACCGCAGCCTCCCAAAACACGCATACGCACTCACCACACGCATGCATGTCGCACGCACGGGAGGCCGTCCTTAAATGACCTTAGCTGTTAATAGGACGTTAAACAAAATAAACCAAACCAAACCAAATATGTTACACTGTCAGAGAATAATCCCAAAAGATTAATATGTCAAAGAGTATTGCCAAAAGGACCCTACCAAAGAACTAGTTGAGAGAAACAAAACTTTAAAATACACAAATTACATGGTATATGTGTGAGGAGATTGTAATCTGATGTACCTGGCGTGGAAGAACGGTAGGGGTGGGATGGGTTGTGCATGACTATAAAATATATATGAAGTGGGAGAGGGTGTTGGACCCTACATTATAGGGTTAGGGACACTTCTATATAGATATAGCGGTTACAGTTACTGTTGTTTGCACCCTATCTTATCGGAGATGGTACCATTTGAAAGTGGTTTTAGACCATACATGGGTGTTGGGGTGGGGGGTTTAGATGCACCTACCTTTATATAGCATGGAGATTTGGGTGGGGCGGGGGAGGTGATAGTTTAAAGTAGTCTTGCATTAGTTTTACAATTTTTCTTATGAAATATGTTATAGTAAAGATGACTATCTTTCCAAAAATAAAATATATCAAACCATTTCTTTGTTTCATTGGTTATCCTAAGTAATAGATAATTTGTATAACAGAATGGAGATAGATGCATGCACACCAGATCAAAATGATTTCTATTTATGGTAATAAACTTTAACACATATGGTCCTAATGGATCAAGGTAACAACAGCCCCAAGTCGATGATGCTGCCAGAGGACAAACTGGCGGTAGGCTGCAAATGTTTGTCTCCTCGTTATCCTCCAGTGCCATCAGGTGATTCCATAGCCACAAGGAAGGTTAAGTTTAAGTTAAGTGCAGTAGTGTGGCAGGTTTTAATTGTAAATAGTGTACATAGTGATATGGTCGCCTAAGTTAGATTCGTGCTAGGGGGAATTCGTCTTTTGCTCATGATCAGTTGGTAGAGCAGCGGACCAGTAATTACCCGAGGGTCGCTGGTTCGATCCCCAGTGGAAGCACACTACTCTCTTTCCTGTTATACTAGTTTTTCATGTCAAAGAAAATAACTACATAATTATCGCTTTCCACTATTTTGATTAATACATGTACTTATAAAACAGTTCAAATAATCTGAATAGGCCAATAATGAAGGATCAAGAGAAAAAAAACCCAGTTTGTATCAGGAAAATCCCTATAAAATATTTTGGATAAGGATTTTTTGGTGGGTAAGAACTACGAAATAAGATTTTTTTCCCCCAAGCATTGTCCCCAGTAAGCAAAAAGACCTCAGCTTTTGTTTCATCTACCACGCTCATGGTAGCTGCGATAACGTAGCTCTGGACGGACGGACGGACGGATAATTTCTGACAGATGGTCGTCGACAAAAGTCTTAATGTTACCCAACTGGGTCCCCAACTCCCTGGTCTGCACCTCCTGCTCCCGTGCACTACCTGTGACGGATGTAGCAGCACCACCTGAGACACGTTCAGAGTTCTTATGTATGCTTGGCTGTCTTGATGTATATACCGGCTGTGGGCGGCACGGCTTTCTGATAGTGACCATCTCATCTGCCTTGGATGTATTGGATGGAGGTTCAGGTTCATCCCCAGACACATACCCCAGTATGTCTAACACACTCCCTGGATCATGTTCATCTAGTTCATCGCATATAGGATGTTTTCTTTCAACATGTCTTTTCAGACAAACGTTCTAAGACTTTCCACAAAGTTAGTCAATAATTATCATTTCAACATCCCCATGATAACTTATGATGTACAAAATAAGCTATTTACGTAAATCAAGATATATTATTTATAGTAAAACATTAATCACCAGGTGTGGATCCAGGATTTTCGAAGGGGGGGTGGAGGGGGAGGGGGAGGGGTCCAGTAATTTAGTGATAATGCGAGCGCCATAGGCGCGAGCCGAATTTTTTTTTTTACGAGGGGTCTGGGGCCGCCCAGCGGGTCCAGGGCAATGCCCTGGTAGGGGTTCCAGGGGGCGAAGCCCCCCCCCCCCCCCCGGCGGAAAATGAATATAGCAAATTTGCAATCATTCGTGATCATGCGCGGATCCAGGATTTTGGAAGGGGGGAGGGGGGGGGGGGGGGAGAGGGGGGGGGGGGGGGGGGGGGGGGGGGGTTCCGGTAATTTAGTGATAATGCGAGCGCCATAGGAGCGAGCCGAATTTTTTCCTATTTTTAAGGCTATACAAAATGTTTTCCTCCTCCGAAAAAGGGAAAATTCACCTAGAAAAGGTATTCACTTTAAAAACTTATTATTTTTCCTTAATAATTTACAGGTTTTTAACTTTTCAAATCTGATAGAATGTGCATCTTAAGCGAACCCTATATATATGCTGCTAATTTTTTCATGTTATACGGTGTTTCCTCATTCGTACCTGTCGGTAATTTGTATTAGTCTATTCACCTTAAAACCTCGTATTCTTATCCGTGTTGTGTTTCTGTCTTGTTGTCATTATGCAATCAATCAACTTCACAAATTATCATCAACTTATCGAATCTATGTGATGAAGTTAAAATTTCGTATTAAGATATAAATATTAACTTACCAGACAAGTGCAGACGACCGACACACAGGTCTGAGGATTGATATACTAGTATAAAAGTCGGAACGTTCCGGATGTACAAGATTGAGTTTTTAGCGTTGCCTTCAAGAAAACATTTTCGGTTCGAAAATTTACAGATAGGTACTAAAATAATTCGTTAGTTTTTTTTCCTTTTTTCGGTATAGCCGTATAATTTTCTTTTGGTCCCGGATATGACGCGACAGGTGGCGTTCCTGGTGAAGATGAAGTATGTGATTGGTCAGTGTACGTAGCGGTAAATGCAAAATGCAGATATGCAAAATGCCCCCCCCCCCCCCCCCCCCCCCCCCCCCTCCACGCGCTTCCTACGCTCCTATGTCACTGTTAACATCATCTCAGTTGATTCGAAAAGGTATAAGTGTTCCCGTTATCACGATTTCCGTTTGGGTGGTCAGGTGGCGCAGTGGTAGCACGCTTGCCTTTCACCTAGGGCCGGGGTTGGATTCCCCGATCGGATACATTTAATACTCACAGGCATCAGACCCAAAGGGCGGATATTTTGCCGTTTTAAAAGATCAATTTGACCTTTCCATAGTGTCAATGTGGCCCGGATACCGTTTTACATAACGGCAAAAGAGTTTGCCCTTAAGATTTAATCTTTTACCCTTACGTATAAAAATATAATCAAACAAGCTTTTGTCCATATGTTTTAACAATCTGTATGAGAAAACTTTAAGGTTGAAAGATTTGTACATAATGCAAAAGTATTTTTCATCTTTAGGAAAATTTAGGCTTTTTGTAATCATGTACATTTTATTTACATGCATGTAAAAGTCATGCCATTGTGTACATAATGCGTAATGGCAAACTCCTCTTTAAGAGATAAAAACGAACAACGACAATGATGTGTTGCATTGATTTTATTTCCACATTGTTTTTATTTACCCATCATAACACAAAATATAGTAATTATATCTCATTCATTGACCAAATCGGTTTCTTGTTTGTTTTTGTGTGTGTTTTTTTGTGTTTTTTGTTTTGTTTTTGTGTTTAATTCAAAATTCCATAGTTAGGTGAAATAAAAATGCCTCCAAAAATATTCTTCTTACTTTTAGGTAGAGTTTTACAAATAAGGTAGGATTTATCCATAGAACAATTAAACGTTTACATGGAAATGTGGCAAATTTTATGCTTTTTTAAGTGCATGTTTTCTCAAAAAAAAAGTCCATATATCGACAAAATTGATATGGAAAGCATTGTTATATTAATGACAGTTAGTTCATTATCTCCAGACCGTGTCGTATTGCTAGAAATATTGTCCTCAACATAGGGATTAGCTGAGTCTGATCACAGATGCTTGTATCTGAAATTAACCCAAGTCAGAATCCAATATCCACGTGATAAGTTAAGTTAATAATGGCTGCAGGCAGATTTAAGTACCAGCCAGATTGAGCACCTGTTACGCGAGCATTACGGTAAAGATTATAATTAGCTAGGCAGAGGACAGTTCACACTTTACACCATGCCTTTTACTCATGGAACTCTCTACAGAGAAGGTAGAAAAAATATTCCGCCATATTCAAATAAACCAAACTTGTTTCGGCATGCACAATAAAATTATAACACAGATGGATATTTTGGGAAATTGGATTACAGAGGATATGGGAAGCATTTAATTGCTTCCCTTCAGCTGCAATGAACTGAAGATAAGATCATTGGTTCGGTTATAACAGGTAAAATAACGCAGAAGAAATTTGAGCAAAAATATAAATAACTCGTGTTTACAAAATATGGGAACCTCCCGCGATATCAACAAAAACTCTAATGGCTACTTTTCAATCAGCTTTTAATGAATTATACATTTTTTGATCAAAATGTTATTGTGTTTACTAATATCATTTGATAAACAAAAAGTGCTTTCAGTGAAAATTGGAAATTCAAATAACATGATGATGTTTTTCTCCCGTTTGGCTAGAATACTCATAATTCATTAATTGGCCTGAAGTTTTTACCATGTAGTGGCATATGGGTTGTGATGCACCGTCCATTCAAATGGTTTTTAATTTGCATGCAATAGAATTTCGATTTGAGAAAGTTGATCACCTTAATTACCTCTTATATGACTGCTTCCTTAAACAAACGCTTCCAACTTCAATACTTCATAAATATTCCTGTTTTACTATCTACTATCTTGATGCTTTGAATTCCCTTCTCTTGGCTTAGCTAGATATTTAGTAGCCCAAATTAAGTTTCCTTGGCGCTGACACCATGTCTGGTGTAGGGCCAGAACGCACTACTATATGAAAATGTGGAATTCCCAGACACCGTAAAATCGGTCGATGATCGACCTGGTGCAGTTCCGCTACACTCTTCCCTCCCTTTTTCAGTGTTCGACCCCGAAGACTTCACAACCCACAACCCCCAGGTTCTGGTATCCCCTTGTCAAGTATTCATCTCACTTAAACAAGTTTTGGTCACAGGCACCAAATGTAGTTGGAGTGGAAAAATGCAGGGTCAGACCAGGGTTCGAACCCGGTACCTCCGAACACTAGTCGGATGCTCTACCAATTGAGCTACCTGATCGCCGATGATCTCCCCCTCCCCCCTACCTCATAATAGACTTGATATATATATATATATATCATCCAATTTTAAAGAATTAAAGAAATGTGACAATTATGGTGATTATGCTTATATAACTATGTTTATAATAAAAATAAGTATTTTGCTTTTGTACATGCCTTTTATTTTGTTTTTTTTTTCTGTGTAGAAAGAGCTAAAATGGCAGATAAGACAACAAAGCAGGCCCAACAGAAATTTACAAACCTGCGTAAACGCCTTGACCAACTTGGGTATCGGCAAACTTTAGGATTAGAATCACTTCCATTGGTGGAAAAGCTGTTTTCAGACCTGGTACACACAACAGAGAGTCTGAAACATGCAAAACTAGATCTTGGGAAACAGGATGTTGAACACAAAGACTTTGACACAGCAGTTGAACCATACAAAAGTGACAATGCCAAACTTGTGAAGGAAAATAATGACCTGCATCAACAACTAATAAAACACAAGGAAGACTCGGATGCAGTTATTAGAGGTATATGAGGGTGAAACGCAAACTACAGTGTTGGTAATAGGCTGTCACTGATAAGAGTATAATGCACATAGTCCTGTAGTATTAGTTTGATACAGTGCTGTAGTATTTGAGTTTGATACAGTCCTGCAATATATATATATATAAGAGTGAAAGTTGAAAAAAAAACTTGATACCTGTGATTTATGTAGGATAACTGGACTAGAAGCTCTAGGTTTCCAGGATCAATTTAAGTGTTTGTACAAATTTTCATGTTTTTCACTTGTAGAACTGAAGGCTTCACTACGCAAATTAGAACATGAAAATGCTGACCTCAAGTTTCTCAGCAACCAGTATGTACATAAGGTCCGGCAGCTGGAGAAAGAGTCCAAAGCCAAGTCTGAGCGAATCCTTCACCTACAGGAGAAAAATTTCCATGCTGTTGTACAAACACCAGGTAACATACAGATCTAGATGTACCATGGTTCTTATCTAAAGCTATTTTAATAATTTAGGTATATGATCCAAATTTCCAGATTGTGCATCTCTGAAATTAGCGCTAAATGTATATAGTTCAGCATTAATCTGATTTTAACCAATCAGCTAAATTATGGTTTCATTATTTGGAGATTCTGTGTATGTTACTAACGTAATTTTTTTCCCACAATTTACCACTGCACTTTATCTCTTCTGATCTGATTCTGAATGTGCTAAAACTGATATACCAAAAATAGATGTGTGAAAATCAAAGATATTATGATTTGCATTCATACAAGTTAATTTATATCAAAGATTACAAAATAGTTATTGTTTATATTATACATGAGATGATTGTGTTTTACCTCTGTGTTTTACCTGTGTTTTACCTGTGTTTAACCTCCGTGTTTTACCTGTGTGTTACCTCTGTTTTACCTCTGTGTTTTACCTGTGTGTTTCACCTCTGTGGTTTACCTCCGTGTTTAACCTCTGTGTTCTACCTTTGTTTAACCTCTGTGTTCTACCTGTGTTTATAACCTCTGTGTTTTACCTGTGTTTTACCTGTGTGTTACCTCTGTGTTTAACCTGTGTGTTTTACCTGTGTGTTTAACCTCTGTGTTTTACCTATGTGTTTTACCTCTGTTTAACCTCTATGTTTAACCTCTGTGTTTTACCTCTGTTTTACCTCTGTGTTTAACCTCTGTTTAACCTCTGTGTTTTACCTCTGTGTTTTACCTGTGTTTTACTGTGTTTTACCTCTGTGTTTTACCTCTGTTTTACCTCTGTGTTTTACCTCTGTGTTTTACCTCTGTGTTTTACCTCTGTGTTTAACCTCTGTGTTTTACCTCTGTGTTTTACCTCTGTTTTATCTATGTGTTTTACCCGTGTTTAACCTCTGTTTAACCTCTGTGTTTTACCTCTGTGTTTTGCCTCTGTGTTTAACCTCTGTGTTTTACCCGTGTTTAACCTCTGTGTTTAACCTGTGTTTTACCTCTGTGTTTTACTGTCCATTAATTGTGGTACATTTTTGTACTAACTGTGCTGTAGGTGGTAAGAAGAAGAGCATTCCGTTTCGGAGACAGCGTATGGAGATTGACACAGCTGTGCCTGACTTTGATGGTCCCAGCAGACCAATGTTGTTGTCTACAGATGACCCTTATGTTGCTGACCTCCTCCAAGTGGCAGATACACGGATATCAGAACTAGAGAGACAACTCTCCGTCTTCAGAGACGAAAAGGATGTGATTGATAGAAAGCTGAAGAACTTCAGACAGCAGGTAGGGTAGTAAGGACTCAATTTATTGGATAAATTTAGGTAATGGAATGATTCGAATTAAGGCAGGCCAACATCCAGTCGGACTTACTTGTTTATCATCAGAGTAATTGTTAGAATTAAGGAAGGCCAACATACAGTCAGACTTGCTTGTTTATCATCAGAGTAATTGTTTGAATTAAGGCAGGCCAACATACAGTCAGACTTACTTGTTTATCATCAGAGTAATTGTTATAATTAAGGCAGGCCAACATACAGTCGGACTTGCTTGTTTATCATCAGAGTAATTGTTAGAATTAAGGCAGGCCAACATACAGTCGGACTTGCTTGTTTATCATCAGAGTAATTGTTATAATTAAGGCAGGCCAACATACAGTCGGACTTGCTTGTTTATCATCAGAGTAATTGTTAGAATTAAGGCAGGCCAACATACAGTCGGACTTGCTTGTTTATCATCAGAGTAATTGTTATAATTAAGGCAGGCCAACATACAGTCAGACTTACTTGTTTATCATCAGAGTAATTGTTAGAATTAAGGCAGGCCAACATCCAGTCGGACTTACTTGTTTATCATCGGAGTAATTGTTAGAATTAAGGCAGGCCAACATACAGTCAGACTTGCTTGTTTATCATCAGAGTAATTGTTATAATTAAGGCAGGCCAACATACAGTCGGACTTGCTTGTTTATCATCGGAGTAATTGTTAGAATTAAGGCAGGCCAACATACAGTCGGACTTGCTTGTTTATCATCAGAGTAATTGTTATAATTAAGGCAGGCCAACATACAGTCGGACTTGCTTGTTTATCATCAGAGTAATTGTTAGAATTAAGGCAGGCCAACATCCAGTCGGACTTACTTGTTTATCATCAGATGAGTTGTTATAATTAAGGCAGGCCAACATCCAGTCGGACTTACTTGTTTATCATCAGAGTAATTGTTAGAATTAAGGCAGGCCAACATACAGTCGGACTTACTTGTTTATCATCAGAGTAATTGTTATAATTAAGGCAGGCCAACATCCAGTCGGACTTGCTTGTTTATCATCAGAGTAATTGTTATAATTAAGGAAGGCCAACATACAGTCGGACTTGCTTGTTTATCATCAGAGTAATTGTTATAATTAAGGCAGGCCAACATACAGTCAGACTTACTTGTTTATCATCAGAGTAATTGTTATAATTAAGGCAGGCCAACATACAGTCAGACTTACTTGTTTATCATCAGAGTAATTGTTAGAATTAAGGCAGGCCAACATACAGTCAGACTTGCTTGTTTATCATCAGAGTAATTGTTAGAATTAAGGCAGGCCAACATACAGTCAGACTTACTTGTGTCACTACCTGTTAGATGATTGATTTTTAAAAGTAACTTCATGATTTACCAGTACACAGATGTCTCTGAGTTGAGAGCATGTTCTATTTATAATGGCATTGGCTTTACATCTACCTCACTCGGACAATTCAGTGAAAACAAACTCTGTAAATAAACTACACCACTTCTTTCCAGTCTGACACTTTCCTGTACTATTATGGCCTCCTAAATTTTCCATCTTATCTCTGAGAAACTAGGTAGGTTTTAATGGTATGATCATGATCATGTCACTTTGGAATCCAACAGGTGTATATTAGGGCATCTTCCCTAGCCAAGGCTTCTGATTACGTTACACTCCACGAACCCTTGGCAGATATAGGCGTCAGTTCTGGCCCTCTAGCGGTGATTCGAAATTACCACCCTTCACGCATGAAATTTTCGACCAATCAAAACAAGTGTTACCGATTTACTTCATCGGTGATGTTTACAAACACACATCGAGGTTTGGTGTCATTTCGATGAGATATGTGATCAATGACTTATATGAATTGATCAAACACTGCGAATGTTCCCCCAAAGATTGTGATTTTTGTATTTAGGTAAAATGCCATGACATAGTCGGCAATGTAGCTCTGTACTGGGTGCCGCATTTTTTGTTTACTGCGAAACCAAGCCAGAATGTAAAACGCGATTTGATTGGGTGCCCTGGGATTCCAGGGCGTGACGGTTTGAACACGACTATATCCGCCAAGGGTTCGTGGAGTGTAACGTAATCAGAAGCCTTGGCTAGCGAAGATGATATTAGGGATGCAACGATTCAAGTACTTCACAATTCGATTTAATTTTCAATTCTTACCTCACGGTTTGATTATTTAGTAAGCCTAGATTTAATTTTTTTCACAAATAACACACAAAGCTCCAGGCTTTCGCAGAAACTAGAAGTTTATTCTTGCATATAGAAAGAAATTGAATTGAAATCCGGACAAAATGAATCGAGAATCAAATGCATGTCGATAAATCATGATTCATCGTAATCACGGTGAATCGATTCACTACTAGCTATAGTGTATATAGTTCACACTGTGGTATATTTCTTATCTCTTATGAACCCATCAATTTCCAGTGTAAGATTTAATTACTTTATAGAGGATTATATATACTATGCAATTATTACAGTATTCATGTGTAGAAGTAGTAGTGGTCAGAGTGCATGTTTCCTTTCAGAGTACACATCTGTCTGTTGGGGAAATTTGTTAAGAGAAATAATTAGTTAAGAGAAAGACTCTCTTGACCAATTTCCTATAGAAACTTGGTTAAAATGACCTGCAAGTAGAGGTATAACAATTTACCAGCTGTATTAATACTTTTTACTTGTTGATACTTGTATCATGAATTTGAAAATACACAGAATTGTAGTGTCTAAAACATATTGGTGTTGTGCTGTCAAGCTTGGAGTTACTTCCCCTGTATGACTAAAATATAACCAAAATGGTAGAATATTTAGATCATTTAGATATTGTTGAGGCTATCATATATAGATGCCAGAGTGGCACTAAAAGTACCTGGTATTTAGGGTTTGATAAATGCTATAAAAAGGGGCCAGGGCGTGGCCAGGGCATGTAGAATGTATCAGGTGACTACCGGTATGTCCTACATTGTCAATACTACCAACTTGATACCTTTCTCCACCAATCAGCATAACATTCATGAGATGAGACAGTCTCCATTTTAAAATACAAAACAGATTTTTGTTGTTGTAGTATATTTCAGTGGTATCAGCATCTTTCATGGTTAATGGCAACATCTTTTGTGGGAAAATTTCTTGTTTTTTTGTTTGTTTTTGTTTTGTTTCTTTTACTACTCCAAAAATGCTAAGTTAAATTCAGAAGCTTTGTTATGTTATATAGCTACTTCGTACCTCATATGCACATCAATTATTTCATTTCTAAATATTTTAATTGAAATAAGAACACAAGACAAAAATCTTTTAGTAACTATAATTAGCATTACAGGATTGTTACATTGTGTATATATGTGTAGTATCAGACGTAGAATTGTGTATAAGAAAACAGCAATTGATGATAATATGCAATGCAGTCTAACTGTGAAAAAGTCCAAAGAACAAAAACCTATAGCAAATATTAAACAATCACGTAGCCAAGGCCAACTCCAGAATACGCCTTTTTGTCCACAGTATGAAAAGTCCACTGGCGCAATTCTGAGTAAGTCCTGGGACAGTGAAAAAAACGAAGGTTCACAATAATAATCCAATTCTACAATAGAAATACAAGACTTAACTTCATGTACAGGGTATCACTATAAAACAATGAAAGAGAAAAAATATATATATATACTAATGTCTGACATACTTAGAAATAATATAACTTTAAAAAAAAATTAATAAAGTACGTCCGGACAGATCGGTAACAATCTTGTCGATGAAGAGCACAGGTAACAACGCTACAGGTAAGGCATGACAAACCACAAATCGCATATGCGGAAGCACACGCTCTATTAAAATATAACGAAATGAAATTCATATATAGCAAACCTGAAAATTGCTCAATCATCTCATTAAGAGAATGAGCTTAAAGCGTTTTAATCAGAAACAGTATTGAGAATATGGACTAGTCTTTAATCAGAAATAGAGAATGGACTAGCCTTTTAATAAGAAATAGAGAATGGACTAGCCTAATAATAAGAAATAGAGAATGGACTAGCCTTTTAATAAGAAATAGAGAATGGACTAGCCTTTAATCAGAAATAGAGAATGGACTAGCCTTTAATCAGAAATAGAGAGTGGACTAGCCTTTTAATAAGAAATAGAGAATGGACTAGCCTTTAATCAGAAATAGAGAATGGACTAGCCTTTAATCAGAAATAGAGAATGGACTAGCCTTTAATCAGAAATAGAGAATGGACTAGCCTTTAATCAGAAATAGAGAGTGGACTAACCTTTTAATAAGAAATAGAGAATGGACTAGCCTTTCATAAGAAATAGAGAATGGACTAACCTTTTAATAAGAAATAGAGAATGGGCTAGCCTTTAATCAGAAATAGAGAATGGACTAGTCTTTAATCAGAAATAGAGAATGGACTAGTCTTTAATCAGAAATAGAGAATGGACTAGCCTTTTAATAAGAAATAGAGAATGGACTAGCCTTTTAATAAGAAATAGAGAATGGACTAGCCTTTAATCAGAAATAGAGAATGGACTAGCCTTTAATCAGAAATAGAGAATGGACTAGCCTTTAATCAGAAATAGAGAATGGACTAGCCTTTAATCAGAAATAGAGAATGGACT